>NW_006911334.1:0-145735 GCF_000523455.1 Bipolaris oryzae ATCC 44560 | reverse complement strand
CCCCCCCCGTCAAAAAAAAGAATTCCCCAAGCCAATTCCCCAGCGCCCTCCTCCCCACTCGGCCACACGCATCACCCGCTGCGGCCACATCGTCGGTAAAGAATGTCTCCTCGCGTGGCTCGACATCAGCTGCGCATGTCCCGTGTGCAACTGCCCTCTCTTCGACGCCACGGACGAAGAGATCACGGAGCGCGACGTCGCGTTCGTGTACAAGAAGCTGAGGTGGTTATGGAGGAAGTGGGAGATTTTCGCGGCGATTGAGAGGGTCTTGTGGAGAAAGAGGTATGAGCAGGGGTGGCGCGAGGAGCGGGCTCCTGGCGTTGATCCGGTGGTGGAGGAGAGGGTGGAAGGGGAGTTCTGGGATGGAGAGATGGGGGAAGAGGAGGGGAGTGAAGAGGGGGAGATTGTTGAGAGGGTGGAGATGGATGAGGAGGATGAAGAGATGGAAGATGGGGATGAGGGATACGACAACGAGGGATACGACGCAGAGAACGAAGACGAGGGCGATGATGATGTCGGCAGTTCAGAAGATATGGACATTTCAGACTCTTCAGAGTGACTGGGGTCAAAGTCTACACAACAGATTCTGGACTCGTCGGACTATTCAGAGCAAGCAGACTCAAAGCTCACATACCCCATGGAGGACTGATCGGATGCCTGGTCAACACGTTAGATGGATTACACCGCTGCAACATTTCATTTGGGCACCACCATGCCAAACACACCAAAAATCAATTTTTTTTACAAAAAAAACACTCTCTCATCGCTCCGAAGTGCCTATATATCTTGCAATGTGTTTCTAACCCTCAGATAACGCAAGCCGTGGGATTCAGGTCCCGACCAATGACCCCTTTCTTACACTGACATTAGGTCGTGATCCATCCAACCCACTCAACCTAACGCCAATTTCCTCCGCTAGCATTGGTGCACCATGGAATGTAGCTTCAGCAGTCTGGCACCTACCCACGCATCTTAGACGCTACATAAAAGGGGGGAGAGGGGGGGGAGGAGCTGAACAGTCGTGCAGTCAGCTGAAATACTAGCTCTCTCTCGACCACCTCGTCAAATAGTCGCGACTCCGTTCATTCCCTTCGTTATTCCTTCTCACTCATTTTTATCAGTTGTATACCATAGCAATGCTTGCCTCCTCCCCACGCAGCGGCTTCCTAAAAAACGACACGGAACCATGCACCGCTCAACCCACAACGCCCTGTCCCATCTGCCACGAAACAATCACCCGCAAAACCCCAACTCGCGGCCTGCGCATCCACATACGAAATACTAAGACGGCAGCTAGAATGTTCGTTTTGACCTGCCACCGCACTTACCAGACCAAGCACAACATCAGTAGTAGCAGTAGTAGTCACCCACTGCTTCGGCCCCGCACCAAGTCATCGCGCAGCAACTCGATGATGCGAATTAAGCGGTGCGGCCACGCCTTTTGCTACGACTGTCTTGAGACGTGGGTGCAGAAACAAAATACTTGCCCCATGTGTCGGGACAGGCTGTTTACTGAGTCACGGCGTGAAAGGTACAGGGGTGAGAGTAGTGATCAAGGGGATAGGGTGTTGTTGCTGGCATTGAGGGGGTATCTGGATATGCGCGAGGTGAGGGATGTGAGCGATCCGGTTGTACGGAGTGCGCTTGGTGGTGGTGGTGGTGGGCATGATTATCGAGAAGATGAGTGGGCGGATGTATATGGGGATGTTATGGTGCGGGGGAACGAGATGATATGACGGAAGAGGTGGTGGAGGACGGCAGAAGGAAACATGGAAAACAAGAAATGATGGGCATGTGGTGGTGTCTATGGCGCACCTTGGGGTGTGCTGGTTTAGTTGCTTTTTTTGGTAGAAGTAAAGAGCCGTTGTCTAGGTGTGGGGCCGGAATACTATGGTTGTGCATACCAGAAATATGGATTATCAAACAAGAAAGCGCTGATAGGTTAGTGGTGGCTGTGCAGCAGAGTAGGAGTGTGGCTTAGCGCAAGCCTATCTGTCTAGGAGTAGGAGTAGAAGTACAACTACGTGATTGTATCCACAGTGGAGTAGTGTAGTTGTAGTGGAGTAGGAGGATTGTGACTGTCTCGGGATATCCGAAGCCCTAACGCATGGTGTTTTGGACTTGGCCGCATACAGCATTACTACTGTGTAGTAATGGCCTGAATACAAATAGCGTGCAGATGTGCAAACTGTAGCAAAGAAAAAAAAAGCTATGGCCGCGTCACAAGCAAATCCGGGGCAGAGGTTCTGGGTTCTTGCATGACAGATGCGGGAGTGTCTCGGCATTCATGCTTGACTTTTGACATGGACTGTTGCAAAGCCGACTGGTGACCCTGCTACGTCGAACCCGTGATCACGACGAGATTGACGAACACTATATATCGGCTTTATTGTTCTCACCGGTCGCTAAAACCTAGAAGATGCCATCAGCCATGAAGCAAGGCCATGATTATCGTCAGCACTGGCACGGGGGTTAGCGACCTACAGACAAGTAGGCAGACGTGGAGTTGTAGTGTGCATGGTCAAAACAAACGTGGATGTGCATGTTCAACAGAAGCAACAAAGCCAAGCACATTTTTTCTTTCTGGTCAGCACAGACGTGAGTCACACATAAGCGAAGAAAAGATGCATGCCACCCCAGATGCGGCGGCGGCGGCGGCGGACCAGTCGAGCACCAGCACCAGCACCAGCAGCCAACGCCTTTGCACCCCACCCCGCATCCCCTAGGCTTGCTGCCTGGACATGTGTCGCACGTCGGTGTATAAAGCGAGGCGATGCTGTCGTTCACGCAGCGACGCCGAGTGCGTCGATGCTTCATGCGCTGCTGTCAGAGTGACACGCGGCAACAAAGCAGGGGGAGGCGTAGGCCGTCGCACCAGTCGCAAGGGGGGTTGAGCAAATTGCAGAGGGTGTAGGTGTAATGAGTGGCAGCACTGCAGGTGAGCCGGGCAGGCAGCAAAAGGCAGCAGGTCGTGCTGGTGTGAAAAATTTATCTTTTCGCGTTGCGCCGTTGCAAGGTGGCCAGAGGGCGGCAAATGAGGCGAGGGGGCCGAGTGGACGGGCTGGGGTTTGGGCCTTGGCTCAATCCGGGTCAGTGCGTCGTCATGGCTGGTACTCGTAGGCACCAGCAAAGCTGCCATGATGATCGGTCCAGCAGCGCAAACTGCTCTCGCCCCCACGACGCCGCCAGGCTGTGCACTCAGTGTGTGCGTGCCGTGTGCTGCAGTGATGGCAATGGGCAGCGGGAGGAGGGGTGCAGTGCAGTGCAGGCATGGGCGGGTGCATGCCGAGAATGGATTGAATCGGAGACGGATGGATGGCGGTGATGACGGGCAGAGGAGGTGAAGGAAGAGGCGAGTTGCATGATGCTGGCGAGCCCCCTTTTCTTCACTGGCAAAAATCTTCTCGCTACCCAAAAGGTGACGCTAAGCCCCCCAATCGCTGCCCTATCCCTGCCCGCTAGCGCCGCGCTAGCAGCTTGGCACGTCGCCGCCTGCGACTATAAGTACTCGGCCTCCCCCCAACTTTTTGACGAGATTTCCGCCTTGCCCGCCGTTGTCGCAACACCGCAACCTCTCAGCCCCCCATCGCCGCAGATCGAACTCAATCTAGTTTCACCTGCGCGCCCTCTAATACTTGCGACCCACAAGCTTCTGTGTGCCCAATTTGCACATATCCACTCTCTCAGAGGTCCTAGGCGACTGCGATACTGCGATCGGCGCTAGCTTCATCCAGCCTGCGATAGCCTTGCGAAGTAGCCTCAGCCCCAGTCGACAACCGACTTACCCCGCCAAAGGCTTACTGGCTACGCTTTTGGTCACTTAATCTCCACACTAACCCGGCCGTCCTCTTTACGACAGCTTCTACTACCACTCCACCACTCTACCACATCACCTACTCGACGATAGTCTTGTCGGCGTTTGCGAGGGACACATTCGCTTGTAGCTCTCCTGCCTCCGGTACCGTCTCCACCTAGCCCATAGGCAGACACCATCTCCCCGTGCGTCGACCGACCTCGCTCTACTCAAGCGATCTCGTAGTCCGCCCGCCTTGACCGTCGCTGCCGTCGCAAAGATCTCTATTCTGACCTGCGCAGTCTGTCAAGATACCTATATCTCTCCACTAGCGTCTATCGCTCCAAATCCAATCAATAATCTCATCATGGATCCAAACTCTCTCACCTCTCATCCGTCCACCGCCGCACAGGCTCAGACGGTAAGCTCTTGTGATGTCCAACTCATTTGCCGCTCCATTCTAACGTCGTCTCCCAGTTCGTCGCCCCTGGCTCTCTCTCGTACCCTCAAGGCGCGAACTTGGACATGACTGCACCCTCCACTGAGCACAACACTCAACAGGTCGCTGAAAACGCGAACGGTGTTGCTACCCCCGCGGCTACTCCCGATACCCAGAATGGTCAAGTGCCCTCTGGTATCGTGCCTACTCTTCAGAACATTGTCGCTACCGTCAACCTCTCCGCTCGCCTTGACCTCAAGACCATTGCTCTTCACGCCCGCAACGCCGAGTACAACCCCAAGCGTTTTGCTGCCGTCATCATGCGTATTCGTGAGCCAAAGACAACGGCTCTGGTCTTTGCGAGTGGAAAGATGGTCGTCACTGGTGCCAAGTCTGAAGATGATAGCCGTCTTGCTTCCCGCAAATATGCGCGGATCATCCAGAAGCTGGGGTTCAGTGCCAAGTTCACCGTACGTCTTGCCGCGCTAACCATGTTTCAGCCCAACGCTAACTTGATAACAGGACTTTAAGATCCAGAACATTGTCGGCTCTTGCGACATTCGCTTCCCTATCCGTCTGGAGGGTCTTGCCTCGCGCCATCACACTTTCTCGTCCTACGAGCCGGAACTGTTCCCTGGTCTCATCTACCGTATGATGAAGCCTAGGATCGTTCTTCTCATCTTCGTCTCGGGTAAGATTGTTCTCACCGGAGCAAAGGTCCGTGAGGAAATCTACCAGGCGTTCGAGCTCATCTACCCAGTCTTGTCGGACTTCCGCAAGTCTTGAGCAATTCTTTCTACAATCTTCTCCTCAATCAGCCTTGAACAACCACCTGGCTCCAGGTGACATGGCTATGACTTGGGTATTCACTTCAACCTTGTCTTTTTTTTTGCGGCATTGCATGGTGTTTAAAGGTGGGCCTCTTTTCTCTTTTTTCTCAAACTTTCCCAAAACTCTACAACATATATCCCCAGTCACGATTAGACATCTGTACATGGGCAGCCTTCATCTCTTGGTAATCGGGTTACTGAAGGCTTTTCTTCTCTCTTCTGTTTTTTTATGGGTACGATTGCGTTGGCGGGAGGCGCGCGTGTGTGGGGACGATACCGAGATTGCTTTATTTGGACAGATGATGAAACGCGAGGACGCGTTGATGAGTGCGACCGTAAAAGTTCGCACTGAGGAGGGCCCTCTTTGGTTGCCGATAGGATGCCAGGGCTCCTCGGTGATGGATGCTCAATATCCATTGTGTATGTGTATATGACTCTTGGCCTTGAGACAAGTTAGGCATTAATGTCATTACGATATGATAATACCTCATGGCCCTGCTAGGCTTGTGATGCTTCTCTCGTCTCGTGTCTTATACATTGCCTGTCCATAGAATGCCCCCATCGCTTCCAAATACCCACTCGTCCAAGCTCAACATGTCGGACCTGCTGAACAGCAAGTAAAAATACTTGAGCGTCTGCATCGTCATCCTAAAGTCTTCATCATCTCTTTCAAAGTCGCCATTCAGCGCTTGCTCAACCTTCTCTTCCATAACTCGCTCCACACCCTCCCACATCTGCCACCCAACCTCTCTCCACCTCTCCTCTCCCGTAACCCGGTACAGAGCAAATAGACTCATCACTACTTCCGGTCTAACGCTCGGCCCCTTTTTGTCCCATATCTTCTCGAACCCGGGATACTCTTGTTCGGGCCACACGCTGGGGTCAAACGAGCAGTCTTCGTCGCTGTTGCTCAGTTTCGACGATGAACAGGCTAGCATCGAGAAGTTCTTCGGCATCATGTTGCCGTTGAAGGAAGGGGGTGAATGCAGGGTTGTCCATATGCAGCCTTCGGTTAGAAGACGGGCGTAGGTGAGATGGGTGTCGTTATGGGTGAGTGCTGCTGATAAGGCGAGCGTGCTGCCGAGAGTGCAGGATGAAATGTCGAGGTTGTGGGTGAGGGTTATGTGGTATCTTTGGGAGGTGTATGCAGGGCTGGCCATCATAACGGATTCGTTCGTGGGGGTTACAGGGCGGAAGAGGATGTGTTGGATGATTGCGTCGAGGGCGTTTGCGGACATGGTGGTGTAGGGTGATGTCTTGGGCGCGGTGGCGAGGAGACGGGTCATCAGAGTGTGTTGTGCGTATGCAGGACCCGATGAAGCATCTACATTGAATGTGTCGGCGGAAGTCAGGTCGAGGGTGTGCAAGTTTATTTCGGCGGGCCAGAGACCGGGGATTTTGGTGCTGCTTTGCTGCGATTCGAGGATATTGGTGACACGCGTTGCGGCATCGTAGAATCGCATGTCGCCTGTGAGCTGTGACAACCTGATGAATGCTAGGTTATATGTTGTGAGTTCTGCCAGTGTGACGCTTCCAGATGATTCTTGTTCCTCGCCGTCGGCGACTTTTGTTGCATTCCAGGATGTGATAGGTAGGCGGCTTGAAGTATCGAAGAAGGTATAGAGCATGTCGCCTAACTCGAGTGCCTTATCTAAAACTCGACTATTGCGACACTTTTGGAGGTCGTATGCTGAGAGTAGGCTGTACAGTAGTCGTGTCATTTGTGGTAAGCTAGTCATCTGGTCGTGTGGTTCAAGGTTTATTTCTGTCATGGCCGCGACGGCTTCTTCGAACTCCTTTGTCAGTCCCATAATCCAAAAGTTCTCGAGACTTTCGCTGAGCATAGTGGTCTGATCTGCCATCACTGACTGTGAATTCTCAGCCATTGCTGCATCTATTGCTGCATCCTTTTCTGCACTCCAGTATTTCTGGAATGTTGCTTTGACTGCGGCGTGGCGACGGGAGCGCACAACTGTCTCTCGATACGAGAATGCATCGGTGATGAATCTATGTTGGATTCTTGATGAATGGCCACTTGCTGGCCATGGTAGCTGCGCAAGAGCATTTACGGGATGGTGTTGGGTAGTAGTCCTGTAGAGGCTATTCTTTGATGAGGTGGATACAGAAGGGATTGAAAGGTGGGTAGAACAAGAGTGTTCGTATGGCGGAGAAGAAAGGAACCAGAAAGAATGGTTGGATTTGTAGAAAAGAAGAACGGTCAGGGAGACCAATAGGAGAAGACCTGACCACCGTGTACCGGTTCGTGACCTGGCTGGCGATAGGCCGAAAGTGAGGGAGCCTTTGCGATTATGCATGATGATTGAGAGTTTTCAAGGAACGACGAAGAGAATCCTGAGGGAAACCCGAGGAAATAAAACCACCATGGTGGTGGTGCGTCCGGGACAATTCATGTTTCAATGATGCTGTTGCTATTTGCGAGCAGTTATGGAAACCATTTGCATCGTTACGTGTGTCAGTGATGCCCCTGGTTGAAGTTCAAGTAGAGTTCAAAACTCTTTGGTTTCGAAACATGTCTAGCAACATGTTTTTTTGCTGTGTGAGTCCTTGGTAATTCCATGCCTATTCATATGGAAGTATGTGAGCCTGGAGACATGATGCCGGGATGATGGAACAGGATGGCGCCTCAGGGGGGTGCGTAGGCACGCAGAGCATGCAGGTGGAAGCAAGATAAATGTGTGAAGAGTCCTAGAAGTATTTTGCCTTTGTATACAAGGCTCCTGGAGGAATTTTGCATTCTTGCACCTTGGACGGTGGGATTGTGGGAAACTAGGGAACTGTTGGGTCGTGCGGGTCTGCATGCAGCCGTGTGCGTCAGTAGCTTGGCGCCTTCCTCCTTTCAACAATCACAGCAAGCCATGTTGCCATGGCTTCACACTTACGCCCTCACTCTTTACCGCGTAGTAATGTAGCCGCTACTTTTCCTGCAGCTCTAATATGTAATTTTTCTTATACCGATGCATTCCTTCCTTAGGCCCTACCAGTACTGCCGCCTTTCCCATCGTAGCCGCAGTCATGCGCATCCCTCTCTTCCGCATCTGGTACTCGACCACGTACACGGCGATTCTCATCATCCTGCTCGTGTTCCTCGCCGTCACCCCTGCCGACACGATATACCAGTCGATTAAATCCAATGAAATCCAGAAGTTGTTCGTCATTGGCGGAGTCTATGTGCTCACGAGTCTGATTGTGTTGTTGATTTACTCGACGCGCATCTACACGAATAGGACCGTGCTTGCTGCGATACCGAAGAGCTATGTGCCGGTCGAGGAGGGAGAAGTCGGCAAAGGTGTGAGGAGGATGATAGTCAAGCATTTCAAGAGAAGTGCCGTTGTTGCGTGGGACAGCAGGCCGAGAGACCTCAGGGGGGAGGTCGAGGATGAAGATGAAGAGAAAGGGCAGCTTTCGCGCGCAGGAACGGCTGAGAGTAAGAAGGATAAAGAAAAGTCACACAAAAAGAAAGGCCATCACCACCATGCGCCCGATGCGACCATTATACCTGTCTCTCCAAAATCGCCGCCTTGGGGACATATTTCCCATCCTGGCTGGGCTTCTCCCTCTTCGCCGGACCTGCCTAACCTGCAATATTGGAGCGTTATCTGCGAGCTTCCTAATCTCATCGAGGCAAAAGCCGTCTCACTTGCGCCGCCCGACCCTGCGCTTGAGGAAAGCGCCCAGCAATACCCGGATAATGCACCGCCTCTACCAGATGCTCGAATCGTCACCCTGCTCCAGCGCCCACGTGCAATGGGTTTGCGCGAATACCTGTCCCGACTCGCAGAATTTGGACTACTGAACCCACCCTCGCTCGGCCCTGCATTCCTTGCCCAGTACGAATATGCGCGCTTCTCCACAACCAGCCTAACCGAAACACAATTCCGCGACCTCATGGCCATATTTGCAGAAGTCCTAAACGGTATGACAGAAGTAGATCCGGTCGTTATCGAGGAAGCACGCGCACTGGATGTGGAATCAGACACACGCAGTCTTGCGCCTACAGAATCCAGCATGGACTCGACCATCTCCTCACACTCGCACATGCCCTACCGTACACCACAACTCGACCGCAAATCCACCCTGTCTTCTCTCAACAGCTTCCTGTCCACATCAAGCAGCGACGCCTCTACACCGCACTCTCCACAAACCGTCCGCACCGCTCCCTCACGCCAGCACGAGCGCGGCTCCACCATCTACGGCACACCTTCGCAGCGCTCGCTCGCCGGCTCGGAATCCGAAACGGGATCCGTGGTTATCCATGCCCGCTCACGACGCAGCCCGAGCACCATTCTCCCGAATTCCAGTGAGAGCTCCCTGGGTTCCGCGGGCAGTGTTATACGCTTAAATTTGAATCCGAGTGAGGGCGAGTTGCCGTATCAGTATAATATCGACGGGGGATGAACGAGCGTATAAACTTGGGATGACCGATTTAATTACATTTGCACATACACACACTGGACACACTGGAAAAGTCGTGGGGTACGACCAGATACGCTTGGAGTTCAAGCATAGGCCAGAGAGAAAGAATGCGGCAGAGATGACACGCAGAGAGGAAGACGAGAAAGGAAAGCGAAAGAGGGGAACACGCAGTGCCAAGGTTGCGATGTGACGTGGAAGAGAGGAAAAAAACAAGAAGAAGCGGAAGAAGAAGAAAGAGGAGAAGATACCCACTGCAAGAAAGGCAGTCAGTAATCGGCACAAGAAATCGTGCCAGAGACACGCATATATACGCAGTCTCTCCAAAAAAAATCCCCCCCATCATTTTGCCATTCTACCCATTTTTTTTACCGGGAAGCAAAAGATGGGACACAATTACTAGATCTCAAGGACGCCGCGCAGGCAAAACCCCCCCCCCCCCCCCGACGCAAAAGTCCATTATTTATTTCACCCATAACTAGACTTTTCTTGTAACATAATTTTACTTTATGCATCATACGTCATCAGAACCGAAGAGAAAAAAAAAGTACTACACATATTCATATTTTCCATGGCTCGATCTTTGATTTTTTTTTTTTTTGCAAAGAAAGTTAATGTTTCAAGAAGAAGAAGAAAAAAACCAGATATATAGATTCGACATATACATATACATGACATCTAAATGAGGCATGGAAAACAACAAATCGTACAAGATATACCCTCACTCTCGCGGTCTAAGCTAACTTTGAAGGGGTTTTTCTTTGTTTCTTTCTTTCTTTCTTCATTCATCATCTTCGCATTTACTCAGCAACCCAGACGGCAGCCATACCCATACCGGTACCAATGCACATGCTAGTAACACCAATCTGTTGCTTTGTTCGCCTCAGCTCGGTGAGCAGAGTGCTGACTTGCCTGGCGCCAGTGACACCGAGGGGGTGACCAAAGGCAATAGCACCGCCCTTGGGGTTGATCTTCTTCATGTCGAGGCTAAGCTCGTTGATGCAGTAGAGGCACTGGCTAGCGAACGCCTCGTTGATCTCGTAGATGTCGACTTCGTTCTTGTTCAGGCCCGTCTTCTCGAGGACAACGGGGATGGCGGCGGCGGGACCGACACCCATCAGTAGCGGAGGTACGCCGACAATGGAGGCTTGGACGAACTTGCCAATGATCTTCTGGCCGAGACGCTCGGCTGTGCTGCGCTTCATCAGGAGCACGGCGGCGGCACCGTCAGAGATTTGAGATGCGTTACCGGCGTGGATGGAGCCGTCCTTGGAAAAGGCAGGGCGAATCTTGCTAAGAGATTCGGGGGTGATGCCTTGCCTGACGCCATCATCCTTGCTGACGGTAATGGTCTCCTCCTTGTCGGTCTTGGGGTTGGTCCACTTGACGGTCAAAGGAGCGATTTCCTCATCAAAGAGACCCTGCTTTTGAGCCTCGACGGCCTTTTGGAACGACGACGCGGCAAAGGCGTCTTGGTCAGCTCGCGCAATACCCTTGGCCTTTGCCATTTGCTCCGATAGCACGCCCATGGGTACCTTGCAGTTTGCGGCTTCCTTGTGGTTCTCGAGGAGCTCGGAAAACTCGGTGACGGCGCCAGGTCCGTATTGTGTGCTCATGCTCTCTGCGCCTGCGCCAATACCGACTTCAATCATGCCTGACTTGATTGCGTTGGCGATGTCGACGCATGCCTGGAGACCAGAGGAACATTGCCTGTTCAAGCTCTTGACTGCGGTCGTGGTAGGGAAGCCAGCAGCAAGAGCGGCAGCGCGGAACTCGGTTGCGCCACCACCTGGGGCGAGGACAGCACCGACAGCGATGTCCTCGACGAGCTTAGGGTCGATACCCGAGCGCTCGATGATGGCTTTGTAAGCGCCGTGGAGAAGGTCAGCTGCTTGTGTATCCTTGAAGCCTCCCTTTCCGCCCTTTGTGAAGGCTGTGCGGAGCGCGCAGGTTACAACAACCTATCAAGCATCTTGTCAGTATGTAGATTCTGGAAGAGGCGCTTGCCTCGTCACGCTGAAACCTGGTGTAACACTCACATCATCAGGCCTCTTCTCAAGCAGGTTCTTCCTTCCCTTGGATGCACCAGAGCTGGCAGAACCGCCGAGGAGATGACCCTCGACCTGCGTAAGGCGCTCTTGTACTGTACAGCAGCGCCGTCAGTATACCGTGTCAAAACCATGTCTTTGTGCATCAAAGCATACCTTTGTTGGGGGCTTGGTTTGCCATGTTGACGCTCGAAGACAATATGAAGACGAGAAGTGTGAGTTAGGAGATGGTAGAAGGAGGAGGAGGAGAGGGTAAGAGAAGGGAGGTGAGTAGAGAACAGACGAGAGAGGGAGAGAAGCTGGTGTATAGTCTTCTCGCGTTCGGCTCAATGCAATTAGGTCATTCGCCTCGCATTCGCCGAGGTAAGTACTGCTTTGGGTTAGTGTATTTGCGGGGGTCGTCATGCCTTCCGGGGAAGGTAGTTTTCACATGCTTTGGCAGAGAGTCGCAGGGATGGGCGGTCAGAACACACTTCACATGTCAGTCAGCGCATTGTTGCTTGCCATGTGCTCGGGTTTGTAACGTTCTTGGATATTTAGTGCGATGTTGCTGATGCAGATGAGATTTCTGGTTAGAAACACCACCTTTCAGCGCAGCCCCCAAGAAAAGACGTATTGTCAGATTTCAAGCCAACTACCAGGCCTAGCTATGCCTGCTATTCTCGAATCTAATTCGAGCCAAGTAAAGTGATACATGTAAGTTCGTGATATTTCGTTGCAGCCATTTGAAGCTGCTCTTACCCCGGAACGCCCTGCTCAAACACAACAATTTCTTGGCACACTAAGGAGTGCCCGACTTCATCGCTTACTATCAGCATCCTGCCACGGATTGTCCCTAACCTGTCTCTCCAGCTCATCTACGATACTACTCCTCTGTACCTCCTCGTAGCCTGGAGGTGGATCCGATGGCGGTTCAAAGTGCTCTTGCTGTGTCCGTGGGCTCGACAGCGAGCTCGATGCTGGTGGGCTTGAGGGTTCGGGCACCGCAATAACGGAACCGCCAACACCACTCATACCCCCGACTGCAGAGCTGTCCATTGGTGGGCTGGGTAGCGGGTCAGGTACTCTAGCGTGCTGTCGGCTCTCTTCGTAGGCTGGTAGATCGTCGAGATGCACGTTGTTCATGTTCACACCACCAACACCTCTGGTTCCATCCTGCACATCATCACCGCTCTCCCTCGCTATCTCGATGGCTTGCCGTAACCGCTCCTTCAATCGTTCGAATATGCTTGCAAAATCGAATGCACCGCCCTCTTTGAATTCCAGGACGAGGTCGAGCTCAGAATGCTGTGGAGGTATGCCGCCGCCTTGAACAGGCTGAATGATGGCTTCCCATTTATTTGCGCCGAACCATGGTGCTGTTACGCGCGAGTCTGCTACGTTGAGAATGGGAACGGCGAAGGATTGCAACTGTGGTGTTGGGTTGACGGGCAGATAGATCATCTACGATGTAAGTTAGCTCGACGATGGGGGCGGGCCAGGCCATGTTTGCCTGGCAAGGGAGGATGGATGTATCGTACTCGTCGGTTGGTGAGGAAGACGACGCCCGACTTGCATTGTTGCGAGTAAGATTCGCTCGGAGGGTGTCGGTGGCTGGTCTGCAATGAGAGTGTGGTTCGAGGAGGAGACTGGTACAGCGTCTGCTCGCCGGGGAGAGGGGTGTAGCCGCCATTCTCAGCGAGCATTACCCAGCTGGACTTGCGGTTAGACTTTGTCTTGCTGGTCATTTTCTCGGACCTAAAGCCCATGGTGCAGTGCTAGGGTGCGTTCTTGTGCCTCTGGTGCACGCTGTCCTAGGCTGGTACAGGGAAAGCCGTGGGGGAAGAGGGGCAGGCAGCAGCAACACCGTGCAAGAAAGGGCAGCGTTTACAACGACGACGATGACGACGATGATGATGATGACAGAGAGAGCGGAAAGGAGGAGAGAGAAGAGAAAGGCGTACTGACTTGACAGACATGGTCGAGACTCGTTGCTGGCTGCAAACTTGTTCGTGAATAGTTCGCCCACACCCAGCAGTGCCAATGCAAGCCTTCCTACGTGCACTAATAGTGCCTGCGCCCGCCCGGACGTCTTTCGGCCCGACGACCGCCTCCTATCAAACGTCGAGTTGTGGCTCCCGCGTGGATGCGAGTGATCTGTCTAGCGGCTGGTGTGGAGACGAACGGTGGGGTTGCTGCGCTCGATGGGTTGGCTGGGGTTGCTTGTCGCGGCGAGCGCGGTTGTCGCGAATGGCTGGTGTTGGCGGGTTGTGCGTTGGAGGGGGGGTGGGGGTTGTGGAAGTTGGGAAAGGCTGAGTAGTATGCGCATCTACAACAGCATATGTAATGTAGATATGCATCACGTCGGATACGGCACGTGGGACTCCCGGCGGCTATCGTCTTTCAAGGCACTGCAATTCTGCGTCTCCTGCAGCAGCTGCTGATGATCCCGTAAGACGCGCTTGCGTCACCCCCGAGGGCCCGTGGTGGGGGACTACATGGACTACATGGCCAATCAGAGCCTACGAGATCACACACCCATCGGGTGGCCAAGATTGGCATTAATGCACATTACTTACTTGTCGGACATACATATATGTAATATATGTGTATATGTATACATGCACGTGTATCTAAGCTTCTAAGAACGGTGATGCCCTCTCACCCCTGTCCAAAGCAGCAATTACAAAACCTTATCTCTATCCATCGTCCTCCCTCTCCGTCATTGTCCACCTCCTCTTGGGTCCCTGCCTATGCTCATACACGTCGTCGAGTTTTGGTGGACCCCAGAGTCCATGGCTGGGCTTAGGTGCCGCCTTTGCGCCCCAAAGACCTGTTGCGCTCACTGCACTCTGTTTCCGAGTAGCGGCGCTGACTAGGGGAGTCGATTTGTCGCCCACCTCCCTTTCTTCCTTTGAGTCCAACTTGGTAAGATGATTGGTTGAATCAGACGCGCCGTCTGCTTGTGGGATAGACTTCACGTCCTGTTCACTATAAGACACCCCGGCACTCGTAGCGCTAGTGGGCTTCGACCGTACTTGTTGATGTGCAGAATGGAGTCCCGTTTCTGCCTCTACAGCAGGCGTGCTCGCTCCTGACCACAGGCCTCCTGCAGGAGATGCAGCTCCACTCGTTGCACTCTGGATGAATCTTGAGTTCGACCCCGAGCTCATGGTCCGACGCATACTGCTCATGGAGCTGTTCCGGGTCCTATAGGGCTCACCAATTGAAAACGGTGTCTCAGAAGGAGTACTTGCAGTCGAGGATCCTGTAAATCGTCGACGATGGTCTAGCAATGGACTGGGCAACACAACTGGCGATTGTGCTTGTGCTTGCGCCTGTGCAGAAGGTGGTTTGGAAGGATCAACACCGGGCCGCAGATGGTCGATTGAAGCTGAGAGCTTTACCTCGTAAGTGTCCGGCATACCAGGATCCGCGACTGAAAGTCGTCGCTCGTGCAAAGTCGACGGTGCTGGTGTTTCCCTGGGCTCGTCCCTCCGGACTGCCATTGAGAGAGAAGCGAGGCCAATGTCCATGAGTACAGGCTGGTTAGTCATGGCTCCCAGGAGAGCGTTGCAACCAGCTCCATGAGTTACTAGAATCAACACAATCTCTTCCTCTTCCTCATCGGGCCCGGCTGAGCCATCGCTAAAATTCGGAAAGGGATCTGACTTTGTTTGTGACATGCGTGGCGGCGTCAGACGAAGCGGTTCTCGGAACATGAAACCTGGGAACTGGTTCTTGGGAGGTGCAGTGCCATGCGTCCTATACCATTGCAGCATACCCGCAAGACCTCTTCTGAAGCGCTTGTGCATTGTGCTCCATTCGTCACCAAACTGTCCGCCATCGCCCCAGTTTTGAGGTTCGCGCATACTGTCCCATTGGAAGTCGACTTGCACACAAGCCTCCTGCGCGTGAGCAACGTATCCACGCGGTATAGGATCAGCCGGGGAAACCGAGTAAGACGGGTGCGGGGGCTGGTAGATACGACTTGATGTACTAGTAGGACCAGGTGTAGGTGTAGGTGTAGGCGCCACGAGCGCTGAGACGGCTTCTCTCGGAACGGTGCCTGGTAGAGCCAACGGACCAGTGTAGCTGCTTGAACGTTCGCGCAAGGGCAGGGCCTGTGCCAAGCTGCTCATTCTTGCACCCTGTGCAGTATTGGCCGCAGTCTTGTTCCCTGTCCAGCCGCCTGGAAAATGACCCCTACTGCTATTTGGGTTGGGTTGTTCTTGAATGTAATCGCCTCGCCGTAGCAGATCCGCCTTTGCACCAGCTACCATCATGGTCGAGTTTGGAGGCGCTGTGATATCTGCGTAGTACTCGGGAGACAGCCACTCGCCCAAGAAGGCATCGATACGTAGCAGAATTCTCTCAGGCCCGGTATGAGGTTTGGGTAGGATCTCGAGGTTGGGGTCGGCGAGCGGTTCAAAGGTTCGAGGTTGCGATGATGTCGGTTTGGTACGTGGTGCTTTCGACGAGGAGCTCCCCAATGTGCTCTTCTTTTCCTTGGAAGGCGTCGGTATGCTGATTTCTGGTACGGTTGACGCCTGTACCTGCGAGATTCCCGCTGCCACTGCAGTACTTGTTTGGACGCATCTTAGAAACGGGCTCGAATGGATGATAATCTTTCGCTTCTTCTTCTTGGGGCGTTGGGCACCGCTTCCCTGTGCCTGGCCATCTTGCGAAATGGTCAGCTTGGCCAAGTCGGGCTGTGAGGGATCGTGGCTAGGAGAAGTCTTCGCTGCTTCTGCCTGCTGGCTGTCTCTCTCAATGAGCAATGCAGCTATGCGCTGGCCGAGTGCCTTTGCTTGCGACCAGCCGCCGTATGTAAGTGGGGGATCGTAGGGTGCAGGCGAGGTGAGATGCCATGACTTGTCAGCAGCATCCAGTCGGGCGCCGTGCCTGTGAAGGATGTTAGCGACAGGCTCGGAATGTGGAGCCGTGAATACGGTTGAGTCGGTACCTGGCAACAATTACTACTGCGGGACCTTTGGCTTTTGCCATGACGCGCTAAGAAAAGCCTCGCGTCTTGCGTGCAGCTGTTAGGAGCTGTCGAAATTGGATTGTTTAAGAGAAAAAAAAACAAGTCGAGGCACGACACAAGGAGAAACAAAAACTCCGGGACAAGGCAGACAATTGGGAGGGTTAGCACAGCAGTAGCGTAGCGGCAGCAACGGCGATTCTTGAAGTGATGATGTCGCGGTCCAGGGTCCAGCAGTTGGCCGAGTTGGCAAGCGGCGCAGGCCGGCGGGCGGGGCCTAGAATGAGCTTTTGGGCACATGACTACACCAACCTCCCGCCTAGTCCGATGCTTTCATCAAACTGCAGAAGGGTCGACCCCATGGGTTTTGATTGTAGAAGGATCGATCCGATTTTGATTCGGCAGGGACGAGCCACTAGACTACCTACTACTACCTGCTACACACGGGTATAACCTACTTACTACTTGCTGCCCTTGCCCTTATTAGATTTGTCACCCTTGTCCTTGCCAGATTTGTCACCTTTTCCTTTGCCATCCTCACATTTCTTTGCCTTTGCTATCCCCACCTTCGCCTTCGCCATCCTTGCCCTTGACCTTGCCATCGTCCTAGGGTTCGTCATCGTCCTTTCGACCTTTGCCATCCTCGCCCTTGCCTTTACCGGAACCCGACTTGGTCTTATCATCCTTTCCGGTGCCGTTGCTGTTGCCGTCGTCCTCGGTTTTGTTCGTGCCCGTAGCCGTCTCCAGCGTTTCAATGATACGCTGTAGCTGAGGAGTGATCGAATCGACAGCCTCGGCACAATGGTATGTTACAAACATGCACAACGAGTCATTGATTCGTTGCGCAGCATCTGCATCATCAGTATCTCCATATAGCTGCCACAGCCGGGCTGGTGATTCTGGCACTATATCATTGCCAGGCTCGTTTCTCAACGCCTTACTACGAGCAATGCTTCTGTCGCGGAGGCTTTTGAAAGCATTGATTCTGGCTTGAAGGAGCGCGGAGAAAGAACTCTGCGGGATCGAGGTCCTCCCGAGCCGCTTCATGAGCTGGCCCAAAAACCAAGCATCTCGATTCGCATCTTGATTCATTGCATAAGCTGCCGCAGGCCCAATGATGTTTTTAGCAAATGCTACGGCATGATCGATTGTGAAAACCGACGTGTCTTGAACGGCGCTGTACGCGGTCAACTTAGGCTGGGTAATCACGTTGTTTTTGATAGAGATGCGCTTAACAAGGGTATTCCATTCGCGTTGCCGTTGTTCGCCAGCCTTGACTGAGCAACGGAACTCGGGAAAGTAGAACACTTCAGCTTCGGGGACGTTGTACAGACTGTATATACCGTTTTCTGGCTTCAAGAGGACATACATCTTGGTCGGCCTGTCCTCAGGGTTGTTGAAGCACGGCGTTACTACCAGCAACGCGGTCGTGTCTTCGTCCATTTCTTCAGAATGGTCATCCTCTAGTTCCTCACCGCTTTCGAGAATTTTGCTTCCGGTATATCTTTCCGGGAGATCGAAGATAAGAATATGCTCGGTAGGCGGCTTAGTCCCTGACACTCCTAGCTGTTTGCCTTTTGCCGCTGGGAGATCTTTGTTCAATGTTATACCTACTAACACGATCGTAATCTGGCCTGGTTCGTAGTCCTCGGCTAGTTCTTGTTCGGTCAAGTTGAAGGAGTGACGAAAGAGCATCTCTTTATCGTCCTGCTTGGCGTCATTGACCACCTTCTTGTACAGCGTGGAGGAGAAAATCTCCCGCGCAGCAATGATCTGATTTGGCTGTCGGCCCGGTCAGTTGAAGCGGAGAGCATACCCGCGCGTGGTAAGGGCAACATCTTGGAGCTGGGCTTCTGCTGAGTCTGAGGTTCTCGCAGTCCGTATCTGGGCCATGGTGTCACGGCAGTCAATACACAACAAAGGGGATGTGTTGGAAAAGTAATGTTAGTTTTAGAAGAAGGAGCAAACAAGCCGATGGCGCTATGCGACGTACTGCCTCTCTTTTTTCTTCGTTTGCAAGGTGAAGGTAGCTTCTGCCTACAACTTCTCCAACGAGCAGTTCGACGACCCATCAAGTCCATGGAAACTGAGGCTAAAACCGGAGAGTAAATCGTGGTCTTTGCTATTTTGCTATCATAAATCTTCTAAATTGAATAGAATGTGCCACACTTTTACAATGTGCCATCATCGTGAATGTTTGATGCAAATGCCATCTGAGAAGATCTTACAGTGTCTAGCAAAGTATTCATAGAGCTAAAAAAAAAGAACCCCTTATGGCTTATGTACTACTGCAGATGCTTCCCCCTTTACTCCAAATACTCCCCATTCGTCTCCTTGTGAATAACATCAAACAACGGCTTTGCACTAAACCAGCCGGCCGGCGGTGTTCCAACCGTCTTATACGTATAAACCGCGTCTTCATCATCAATCTTAACCGTCTGGCCCCCTCGGCCCGCAGCCGCCGCATCCGCCGCGAGCTGCGCCTGACAACACTTTTCCAAGCTGACAAACCAAAACACGGCCTCCTCGATCGTCTGTCCCACCGTCAACAAGCCATGGTTCTGCAGTAAGGCAGCTTTTTTATCGCCCAGGCATTTGGCGATATTTTTCCCTTCCTCCGCCGCAAGCACGATGCCGTTGAACGACTCATACAGCACGTGGTCGTTGTGAAAAGCACAAGAGTCCTGGGTAATGGTATCGAGTTTGCGGCCGAGAGCGCAAAAGGCACGGCCGTAGATGGAATGCGAATGTGCTGCTGCTACGACATCGGGGCGCGCTGTGTGCACGGCGTGGTGGATCATGTATGCTGCTGTGTTGAGGAGGCGGCACTCGCCTCCGTCAATGACTTTGCCGTTTGCATCGACGAGAATCAGATCGGATGCTTTCATTAGACTGAAGGCTACGCCGAAGGGATTCACCCAGAAGGTCGTGGGGTCGACGGGATCCTATTGGTCGCGCGTTAGCAAACTATCCATATGGGGGGGGGGGAAGGAGTATTTGTTAGAGTTCAGGGACTAACTCTCAAAGTGATGTGGCCGGCTACACCCTCGTCAAAGCCATATTTGCCAAAGATGCGGAATGCAGCAGCGAGGCGGCCCTTTAGGTATGCGCGCTCCTTGAGTGGGTCGTCGAACTTGGGTGGTGCTGGGAGGCTGAGTTGCAATCCCTTTGCCTGTTTTTCGCTCAGGCCGGGCTCTAGGGGCGCAGCCGTGCTGGGTTTTGTTTGTTCGGGCTCAGTGGCGGACGGTGGAGACATGACGAGTGTGGATGCAGGAAACTATGTGGTGAAACTCGGATGAAAGAGAAGGAGAGTGCAGATGCAAAGACAGCGACAAAGCACAACAGAGTCGCGGTAGAAAGTAGAAATAAGACAATCGTGGAGTAATGGTGAAGCAGTGCCTTGACCGCAAATGCGAGCAAGTAGCCTCGGAACTACATAACACGCCCTTCCGAAAGCCGTGGTTGGTCGGGTCTGCTGCTATGGGGGAGTGCGGGGCGGGGCGCCCATCCATCTACGCATACACATACGCCTAGACGCGGGGTAATGAGCCTCCCTCCCGACCTGGCTGACGGTAATGGCCAGCCACGCCCCTCCCTCTGTCTGGCTTTTCTTACGCCATCGTCACGGCGACTATTCACTCGTTGCGAGCCAGACTGGAAATGCTGGGGAGCCGACATCCGAGGCCCGTGAATTGCCCTAGACTCAACAACACGCAGTCTCTCTCTTCCCGATACTCTACCATCTGGCTTCGAGCATAACAGTACCCAAGTATCAAGGCCCTCCATGTTGTTGGAGTCTGACATGTTATAGCGAATATGAGGGGGAACCCATGCTATCTTGTGAAAATAAAAGCCAGTATTCCCCGCATTCTCTGGTGTGCATTGCGCGTCCCTGTAGACAGGCATGCCATGTGTAAGTGCAAAAGCAACAAAAGAAACTGACTTCAAGGTACCGTACCAAAGTCTGCGAGCCTCCGTGCACGTGACGTGTCACCGGCAAACGACGACCACGTAGCAGTTAAGCTCAACACGCATTCGTCTTGTCGACGTAGTACCCCAGCCCTATAAGAAGCTTGGGGAACAGGTCGGTCAGTGGTAGCCAGGCAAGAATGTAGAGAATAGTAGGGGTAGGGGTCAGTTTGCAACATGTCAGGTAGCGAGTCCCAAACATTACCAGGTAAATGTTCGTAACACGTGCGTAGTGTACTTGTGTACAAAAGTTACACCGCAGTAGTAGAGCAAAACATGAACAAGCTAATGCGAGGCAATTAGATCATGCAAACGTCATTCCCATTTATGCCAGCATCGACTGTCACTTTCGCAATTGCATGCGCGCTTCGGTCGGATACACTCTGGTTGTTTCTGCAGTGCGTCAGTAAAATCATTGTCAGCATAGGTGTACTGAATAGTCATGGACCAATGCAAGATGCCATCATTCGTGGATCTCAAGTTCAAGGCTAGAATGGCTAGTTACCCAAGCAGACCCAGCCCTGATTCAAACGCAACCGGAGCAGCGCGGCTAGTCAGGTGCTCCACTTGGGTTCGAGAGAATGGAATGCAGGTGCATGTGCATACTGCAAGGACGAAGACGGAGGAGCCGATAAAGCGGGGGATGATGCTTATTGATCGCTGCAGACAGACTGCTACCGAAGCATCGATCATCACAGGCATGCCACGACACGCCCCGCTCTACTATCTCCATGGATACTGCACTGTCAGCACCCTTGCACTTTGTGTCTTGATAAGTGGACAGAACCGAGCAGCCTCACCCCTGTCCGTGTATATTGGCGCGGCTTGCCGCTCGGAAGAAGCAACCGACTGAGCGGCACTTGGCGGATCCCACCTCGATTAGCGTATGTTGAACAGGGGAAAGTGTGTTGAAGGGATGCAGAAATGCATGTTTGGTGCCCCTTTGGCATCTCAGCCTTGCACATCTGGTCTATTACAGCCACGCGTCTTTTGTTTTCTATTGGTCTAACGGAACATGGCCGCGAAATGACGGCTTGAACTGCAAACCGTGCCGCGTCATATCATTGCGCCCAATAAGCAACGGCTTGTCCGCCAAAGGGGACCAGGCGACAATTTGTTCAACAGCACGTGGGGGGGGGGGGGGGGGGGGATCGCGGGGGGAGGCGCCAAAGCCATGGAAGCACATGTCAATCAAAGACCTTTGTGACTATGGCCCTGGAGTTGTCTGCTGTTATACTTTGTGCTGATGCCCCCCGACCTTGAAAGCAATACGCAAGTTGGACACTGACAAGTGAACAGTGAGCAGGCGTACTGTATGCCGATGCGGGCAGGGGAAAAGCAAATCATAACTGAGGTTTCAGATGATGCTGGGGCAAGCAGACATGGCAATGGTTCGCGATGGCCGTATGCTCCGTGCTCCAGAGGCTGGCGGGTTTGCCGGGCAGCTCGATAAAGCATGTAGCACTCGCGGGATGACGATCTGAAAATGGACAGTGGCGTTGATGAGGCGCCAGATGCGGAATACTGCAGCATGGGCTGTCCTCGAAAAGTGAAGGTGTTATGCGCAGTCATTTCGAGGCAGCGTAAGAAATGCCGTCGAGTGGAGGCAGAGACAAGAGTGGGGGCTTGGGATCTGCAGCCAATGGAGCAGACAAGATGCATGACGTACCATGGAAGCCCGGCAAAAGCAACCTCAGCTCTCCTCTCCCTTGCTGCAACACCATGCCGCCGAATGGCGAGCTGACCTTCGCGCATCCCGTACATATACGGCCATATACGCCGCCCACGCCCCAGTTAGGACACCCTCCCGTCCGTCGTCTCCGACATGGCTTCATTGCAAACACAAAGAAAGAAATCCCAAGGCGAGGGTATGGTGTACGGAGCATCGATAAGCGAGCAGGTCCGCGGACTGGGAAGGCGGGTATTGCTTGAGAGAGATCAACTGCTGGGCTTGACCATTTCTCGCCTTAGCCAACTGCCCATCGATGATGCTGGCTGGTGATCGCGCTCGTGGCTGGCTCACGTCGGCGACAAAACGACCAAGCGACGGTCAGGGCCATCCCAGTCGTCACAGCGGGAGGTCCGTTCCTCGACCCGCAGATCCGCTTGGGGTTACCGATCACGACCCAATCTACGCTAGTGCCAGAGCGCTACAATTCGCCATCCACCAACGACAGCAGGGCGAGCCGGCTTCGTTTTTTTCCAAATCAGATGCACACCATGCCTCCCGGCTGTTCTTGGACTACGGCCATGTGCTCTTAGGTGTAGAGTGAGAGCATGCTGTGTCTCCGCCTTTGCCACTAGTGCACACCCACGTACACTGTGCATTTTTTTTACACCTCTCCCGAAACTATGTAGCAGGCCTCCAAACACCATCTACACCCTCTCTACCCCATTTGGTGTTTCATGTAACTGTTGTTTTGGTTACGTGGGCAAGGAGACGTCAGGACTGAAGCCATCAAGGCAGTGTTTTTGCAGACAGCTGTATCCTAACAATAGTCTCGCCCATCCATGTATTGATATCCAATATGAACCGTCAAGGGTCATACTTACGCCATTGTCACATTTTGGTAGAACCACGAAAATTATCGGGCTCCACATATGTAACCCTGCCTACCACCTTGTGTGCTTGGTTGCTTTGCCGGGCTGAGCCTGCAACGGAACATGCGCCGCACCCCACACCTGGACGATAGGTGGGTTTGGCATAGAGACTGAGACCATCTGTACGCGCCAATGCTGTATATCACGCACAGAAGGAACGCCAAGCTTATTACCTCCATCCTGATGTAGGGATCGACGGCCTGAATTGTCAGCTCAAGCCACAATGGGTACCCTGGACATACCTTCATCCTAGGACTAGCTGAACTAGCTGCCATGTGAACCAGGAAGAATCCACTGGGAATGCTGCGGGAGCTGCAGTCTGAGATTACAGCCCGATGGTCAATGCCATGCAAGCAGACATGCCCCGCTTGATAGCTGTAGAGCATCATGTTTTAAAGAGACTGCCTGCGCTCCGGACACTGAGCTTTCTGTGTTCCAATCCACATGCTGCATCTATTCAGTGAGTACTCCCTGGTGTGAGCCCCTCAACAATTGATTCTGATATCCATCTGCAAGAAAAGCAGAAAAAGAAGCGCTCCCAACAGTCACCCGACAACACTCAGCATAGAGATAGAAGTAGTCCATCTATCTCCTCCATTGACTCCGGCCCTACTTCGCCTTTGCAAATTCCTGCTCGACTCTCACCATCCCGATCCCAATCAACAAAGGGATTACCATCTCCTCCCGAGATTAGCTATTCTACCTCTACTGTACCAACACTGCAGTCTCAACCCTCATCACAGTCTCTGAGAAGCCCAGCGATAGGACCACAACGTCCCTTGCCACTTCAAGAGCCAACAGTAATTGCTCCGTCATTGACTGTTGATACTAGCCCTGCATCACCCCCAGCTGCAGGCTCTAGATCTGTTACACAACCATCTCAGCAACCTCTCGTGTCAGAAAGCCCGCAACCTGCTCTACCGCGCCGGTTTTCGGTGAGCTCTAATCTTTCAACACAATCCTCAATCACCTACAGCACACCGCCACCTTTTCGGCCTAGCATCATGTCTCTCAGACTCTCTGCTTCTTCCGGAAAGCTGAACGGAACCAACGGAGCAAGTGTACTCTCCCCAACAGAGTCGCCTGGGGCGCTCTTCCGCACCAAAGGGCGCTTGTCGTCTTTTGCCTCTTCTCGCGCCACAAGCGGGAACTTTGGCTCAATCAAATCCCCCAAGAAGCGTCTCGGCAGTACTGGCAACTACCAAAATTTGTTTGTCCAAGAGTCTGCGGCAGCTTTGACTGACCGTAGCAAGAAGGCGCTGGGCATTGCGCATGAGAACATCCGTGATGTTACTTATGTCTCTTTTCTCGAGTGGATCAGGTCCGAGCGACTGACCACACTCCCGCACAAGGGCAGCCGATGGGACAGAGTCTTGATTCGCGCCCTTTATTTTGCAGAGCAACTTCACAAGTTCGAACAGGCCATCCAGCCGTTTGCTCACAACAGTGCCTCTGCTGCCATTGTTGGTTATGGCCACGCACAACTGCTTCTTGAGCTCAGCCACCACAACTCTGAAGCTTTGGACAAGGCATTCTCAATCTTCTACAAGTTTGCCATGTCCTTCCACTCGGTGTTGCACCGTTCCGAGTTGTTGGCCGCGAGCCCTGAGATCCGCGAGCAGATTTGCCTCCTCTACGCAGATCTTATCAGCCTCGTAGTCGATGTCGGCATTCAATTCTACTACGCCGCCAAGGGTATGTCGTCCAACTCTACTAGCCTGGACATCTTTGAGCAATTTGGCGATACGATCGAGTCATTCCGTACCCGCCAGAACACTGTGATTGAACTCATCTGGCAATCCCAAATCGAAAACGAAGTTTTCGAAGAAGGAGAATCCATTGATGTTCAGCATCTGAGCCGATGGCTGGCTTCTCAGGATCGAGTGATTGCAGCAATCACCAGAGATCATGAGACATATGTGGACAACCAAGCAGTAAGTACAAGACTGAAATCTGATACAGAACAAACACTTACTCGATGCGTTTCAGGAGTTTACTTGCCTGTGGTTCAACAAGCACTTGACGAGGTTTTTCCACAGCCAAAACCGCATCTTCTTGGTCACCGGCCAATCGGGTGCTGGTAAGACTACCCTTGCTGGATCCATCGTTGAGCGTCTGCAACGGCCCATGAACCGCCAGCAGTACGATACATTGTTCTGTTCCCTCTCTCCGGATATTCCAACCGCTGCGACCTCGCTGGCAGTTGTGAAGTCTCTGCTCTTCCAACTGCTAAACCTGCGCATTGGCAATATGAACATGTACTGGGCGCTTTTCCGCGCCTATAACCAATGCCGAAACTGTGAAGATGTCAAGACTTACGAAGAGTATCTTTGGCAGGCATTGACAGAGGCCCTTCAGCACCCTGCTGCTGGCTCCAATGAGCTTGTGATTGTAGTCGACGGTCTGGATGAGATCGCTGATTCCAAGAGCGCCTCCGTCCAAGCCCTGGGTGGCTTCAGCTCGACAGGTCTTCTAGAGAAGTTGGCCAAGGTTACGAAGCAGGGTCGCGGCGTAAGACTGATCACAATGTCTTCTTCTGTGAAGCTCTCATCTCCATCCATGGGCATCCAGCATGAAATCACACGCGACGATGTTCGGGATGACTTACACGCTGTTGCCCTACGGTCGTTGATCCACAACCATTACTTCCATGGCCAACGCGCTCTCGAGCAAGAACAACTGCTGGATCGGGTTATCCAAATTGCCAACGGGTCATTCTTGCAGCTATCATTGATCTGTGAGCTACTCAATGGCCAGAAATCCCCTGATGCCATGAGCAAGGTCATCAGCGGTCTGGAGACTTCCAAACCTACAGTCTCGGACCTGATTGTGACTCTTTTCAAACAGCTGAACCCCAGCAATGATGCAAAGACCATGCTATCGTGGGTCCTGGCTGCTGAGCGTCCCCTCACCATCGACGAGATTCGCACTCTGTTCTCTGTCGATGTCCAGCGCGGAACTATCTCTGACAAGGGAGTCAACGTCAACGAGATGTTCAGGTCTCTGGAGCCGCTATTCACTCTGCACCAGCGTATTGTGCGATTCAGGCACCCTGTGATTCACTCCACTCTCCACGATCTGGCCGAAACTGGCAAGGTTTCTATTCCACTAGAGCATAGTGAGACGGATTTGCTCCTTAGAGTCCTGGCTTACACCAAATCTGTCCTCAAGGACAGCAGGAGCGAGCCGACTTTTGACATCTCCGATCCATCGACACCAGACAACCTGTTTAAGCAATACCGCTTCCTTGAGTACGCAGTCAGGTATTGGGTCTTGCATTTGCAACAGTCCCCTCTGGCCCCCAAATCGAATGGGGAGTTCAAGCCGACTGCTGAACTCAAGAAGGTCTTCCCGGAGACGACAATGCTTGCCATTTTGGAATCAAACTGCTGGAACTTGCAGCTCCCGATCCCTCAAGTACTTGAGCTTCAAAGGACAGTTGGTAACGTGCGTGAAACGCTCTTCACCAGGAACCATCCCGCCGTTCTCCAAACCTACCTAGCAATTGCAACAAGCTACATGATGGTTTCCAACACTACCCAAATTGCGAAGTACCTGTACATCTGTACCATCATCAGCAAAGAGACTTTGTCGCCCATCCATCCATTGACTGTGGAATGTGCCACTCAATTTTTGAGCATCACAGAGACGCAAACCTCCTCCACAAGGACCGAGATCATGACAAACCGCGAACAGATTTTGAAGGTTCTCATCACATCTTATGAGACGCAATATGGTAGCTCTTCTGAGCTTGTCATCAAGACTCAACACCGTCTTCAACAGCTGTACGAATCAATCAACGAGAAGGAAAATTCGCTCAAGATTTACCGATTGATTCAGCTCCATGGCTCTGGACCAAACCAATCCACTGATGATCACTGGGAGAATGGAGGCGTTCGAATCAAGCATATCCAGCGTCATGACGATGTTGATCTTCACGGCTCTATCCTCGACAGTGACGAGATCGAGGAGGAGGCTGCCATGGTCATGACCATCTCTTCAATCGAGTCACTGCTCAGCGTAATCCAGCAGCACCTTCACCGTAAGGAGTTTCAACAGGCGGAGAGAATGTACGTCGAGCTCTGGATGGAAGTTTCTTCCAAGTGTCGCACTGTCATGGGCATTGAGTGGCACGAAAAGAACATTGACATTGCCACCTCGTACTCCCAGTTTTTGAAGAACCAAAAACGAAGCAGCGAGTCTACGGCAGTCCTTTCGTCAGTCTGGCAGCAATACGAGGCTCACCAGCTCTCTTTCTCAGAGAACATTGTCTCGCGACTTACGCACGTGGCCAAGGAGATGAGAAGCATGAACGCACACGCTCAAGCACTCTCGATCTTCAAGTTTGCAAGCTCCTACTACCAGAGTGTGAACCGCCAGGAATCTCAAGCTTCCCTTGAGGTCCGCCAGCAGCTGTCTCAGACCTCTAGCGAACTCGTTCAGCACAGCCTAGCCAGCTCTAGTTCTGTGACAGAAACTACAACGACAATTTCTGAATCTGTGTTCCAGGACGTGTTCTTCACCACCATCTCGAGCTCGAAGACGCTTGATTCAAGCACGATTGCTCTTTCCAAGAAGCTCACAGCTCAGTACATGGCAAAGAGCGATTATACCGCAGCTATCAACGTCATTCACGCTACTTTGAAGCGCACCTGGTCTTCCTTCTTGGCAAGCTCCATTCATGACGTTACCATGGCCACATCATTCCTCCAAGAATCAGTCGAACTGGTCGAGCGACTTGCAGAGTGCTATCTACAGAGACGACAGCTGGACAAAGTCGATGACGTGTACAACCGCCTTTTCCGCGCTGTCCTTGTCACGGAAAAGATTGACCAAGCCATCTTTGACAAGTCAAAGAACCTCTTGATCGACTTCTACGACAAGCACGGCTATGTAGATAAGGCTATCAGTATTTACCAAGAGATCCTGGTTGTATACCGTGCACGACTTGGTCAAACGCACGAGAAAACTATCCAGACTCTATACCTTCTGGCTCAGAGATGTCGCGCTCACCCCAGAAACCATGGATACTGGCTTGACTATTACCTGCAGATTCTGGTTGCGCTGAACAAAGAGTCCGAAATTTGCCACAAGAATGCGTTGGATGCTTTGCAGGTGGTCACCGTGACATACTGGGAAGATCGTCGCTATGCGGAAGCTGTGACCTTCTACAAGGTGCTCTGGAACACTTTTGTTCGACAACACAAGGAGCACAAGGTCTTTACCGATACCAAGTTTGTTGAGACGCTGTACGAGCGATACTACCAGTGTCTTGAGGAGACAAAGGCCACCTGGTCTGATCTGTACAAGGTCACCAAGGAGTACCGCGAGACTTCTACTGCAGTCTTCGGCGCTGAGTCTACTATCGCCGTCAATGCAACCCTCTCGCTCGCTCAAGTTGCCCAGAGCAGCGAGCAGCATATGTCCGAGGCAATTTCTCTCTACGAGGCCGTTTCGCAGTCTGGCAAACAAATCACCACAAGGACTACAGTTACTGAGATCAACAACTCATTGTCGTCACTCTACCTGAAGCAGATGCACTCGACATCCTCCACCAACCTTAAGGCTGAGACTATCTCACGCGCCTTGACGATTAGCGAATCGCACTTCCAAGAGGCTACCCAGAAGTACGGCTACAGCCACGAGTCTTCGCTTACCAGCCTGAAGGAGCTTGCGACTCTCTACTCGCGTCAGCAAAAGACAGATGTTGCAGTCAAGCAGATTTCAAAGGCTGTCTCTGAGATCGTCACTAAGGAGACCTCCTCGCAGAAGCAAATGGAGTCTGCTGCTTCCATCGCTTCTACCATGCAAGCCATTGGCCAGAGCAGCACCGCGTATGCTATGGTTCAGGAAATGCATCGCCAAATTTGTGCCAAAGACTCTAGGAATGCATCCAAGTGGTTATTTGATCTGACCAAGACTGGACGCACTTCTCTTGCTTTCCTTGCGTCGCTCCAATACCATCTCAGAAAGGATCTCAGCATCACCTTCTCAGAAATCTATGCTGACCTAACCATGGAGTACATCTACTGGGTCCAGTTCCACCAGACGCTCCAGAACAACGAGAGTCTGACAAACATTCTTCTTGCTGCTGCCCCACTCCGATACTATCTCCGCCGCAACGACAACAAGGATATGATCTCGGTTGTCGAGGACCAGGCTGTTGATCTCTTTGTCAAGCGTGATGCTCAGGACTTGAAGGACTTTAGCAAGGAATCTCCTCGCATCTTCATCATTGGTATTCTCGACTACCTCGGTAGTGGCCGCAACAAGGACTTCATTCGCTCCGTCATTCTCTCCAGCAACCGAAGCGTCAGCCAGCTTACCAAGGAGAAGAAGTTCCGCGAGGCATACGACATTGCCACTCTCGGCTTCCTCTTTGCTAACAAGCACGATGGTTACAACGGCCCACGAGCTATCGGCATGGGCTTTAAGCTTGCTTCTCTCCTCGTCGGCCGTGACAGCAACGAGAAGTGTCCTGATGCTGCTCTGCGCAAGAAGATGCTCGCCCTATCCAACCGTATCGTCAAGCAAATCCTGGAAATCTGCAAGAACCTCAAGATCAACTTTGCTCACATCCAGCTGTACGAACTGAGCCAGCTCTCCGCGCTCCTCGGCGAACAAGAAGACTACGAGACCCTCGAATGGCTCCTCACCACCCTCTGGCAAACCCGCGACGCCCAACGCTCCTGGCCCGCCGAAGTCCTGCTCAACCTGGGCCGGCGCCTCATCTGCGCCCGCTACATGGGCGGCCACCCCGTCAAAGCCATCCGCCTCGCCGAAGACATTGCCTACAACATGCGTCGCGCCCACGGCCCCCGCGCCCCCGTCACAATCGAAACCTACGAGCTCCTCGCCCAACTCTACACCTCGACCGGCCAGCACTACCAAGCCCAAGCCGCCAAGGGTGAAAAAACCGCAAGCATGGCACAAGACTGCTTCAAAAAAGCCATTCTCGTCCACGAAGACCTCCTCCGCATCCTCGTCAACACATCCTCCAACTCCGCCTCTACCGCCGCTCAAGACAACGAAGACGATGACGACGACGACGACGAAATGGACACCACCGCCCAACTCCTCGCGCGCGAGGGCATCAACGTCAAAACCGCGCCCAACACCCCCGGCCCAGACTCCATCGACGCAAGCACAATGGACCACGCCGCCACAGCCCTCAAGCACCTGCACCTCCTCAAGCTCGCCTACCAGCGCTACGGCGCATGGCCCAAATCCCACGCCGAGTACGAGCGCCTCAACGCCCTTCTCTTCCGTGTCTTCGGCCCCGATCCAAAGTGGAAGGGCGCAGAGGGCATCGAGAAGTGGGATGCCAAGCCGTTTGGTGCGGGCAAGGCAGAGTCGCAGGAGGGAGGGTTCAAAGGGGTTGAGGACTGGACGTTTGGGAGCGATGACTTGGTCATGGGACGCGTCCAGCAGAGGCAGTTGACGGTTGGGTCGCCCGTAATGGGGAATGGAAGTATGGTTCGCATGTAAGAAAGAGAAGAGCAGAGAGAGAGAGAGAGAGAGAGAGAAGTGATGTGTAGGATGAAAGGGGTGTATGATTGTTAATGAGTAAATCGGTGTTTTTTTTTGGGATACTTGTAGCGTTCCGTTTCGCTCGTTTCTTTTTTCTTTTCCTTGGATGTTCATTAGTCTGCTTAACGTGGGGGTAGGAAAGATGCCTTGATGGTGTTGACTACTTCTCAGCCTCCACTCTCTTTAGAGTTTCTTTCCTTGAGTGTAAAGTTTTTTCTTTCTTTCTTTCTTTACAAAAAGTATGATTTTTTGTAGTTCGCAATACCAATGTTGTTAGTACTGCATATCAAAGTCCCTATACTGCATCTGTGACACTGTTTGTGAACGTAATCCACTGGCAAAAGAGAGACAAGTAAATAATGGGGTTCATTTGGTTTTTTCTCGCTCTCTCTCTCTCTCTCTCTCTCATATAACAAGAATAGTCATTAAAATGTCGACCTCACAACCGTCTACTGAGCTTAGCGCTCTGTCTAAGTAAAAGGTGCCTATATCAGTCCAACTCAGAAAGTAACTATATTAAATCCATCATAAGACATGAAGCATCATTCATAAAACACCAATCCATCTTAACTCGTTAAACGTTCATCAACCTCATTTCTATGTTCATAATCCAACACCCCTTTATTGATCCGTCAACACAACTCATCTCAAATCTCAAAGACCTCAGTCAGATCCCCCCATTCGCCCCGTTCCCTACACTCCCAATACCCATCCTTGCCTCCCTTGAGCCTCCAAATCTCTTCGTCACCCAATGCCGCCGCTTCGGCAGCTCCGGCCTTGCTGAACCAACGCGGCTTCCACTCTTGACCGTGTTCTTCTAGAACCTTTCTTCTAGCTCTCTGGCGCTCTTCAAGACGCGCCTTCAGCGCTTCGGCTTTGTCTACATCGCCGTCTTCAAGGGCACGTTGATCGGGTCGGAGTCGTGAGTCGGTGGGTGGAATATGGCCTTCTTCAATAGCTGTGACCTGATTGAGAGCGGCGGCGAAGGTGGTGAGGCCATAGTGTTTCTCGGCTTTATCAACCAAGCTACCTACTTTCCAGATAGTCTTGCCGGTCGGCTGTCCGTTGGATGTGAGCTGAAGGTCGGTTGTCCATTTGCCGGTTGCACCACTCGGGAGAATGGAGCCAGTGTTATCGAATGTTTGAACCAAGACTTCTTCTGAGCGGCCGGCAAACATGCCGCCAGCTTTGAATGTGCAAACAGCTTTTGCGCCCGTAGTTTCCGAGACAATGGTCATTGTACCAGAGGGCTCAAGATACTTTTCACCTGCAATGACATTGCGCAGATAAGATGTTGCCAGGGTCCAGGAGTAGTGCTCACCGGAAGCATGCAAGAAGATGCGGACACGACCGTCGGTGTTGATCTCGGCACTCTTACCCCAGAACTTCTGCATTGGGGTTGGGGATTGGATAAACGTCCATTCTTGTGCCTCGGCTTGGCAAGCCATGCGTACGGGACGGTGAAGGACCTTTTCTGCAAAGAAGCGGAACCCCTTGTCTTCGCGAACGAGTTCGTACGTTTCACCAAGCATAGGGTTGAACGGCTTGCGGATTGCGCGATCCTTGACACGGGTGTTGCTGAAGGCTGAGATTGCAAAAGCGGCCATGTAGACAAGACGCTCGCCCGTTTCTGAGGGAGCCGCTACGGCGGCATCTAGCAGCTCACTATACTCGAGCTGTTCGGCTAGTCGTTGCAATGCCGAAGTGGGCTCGTTAGCAGATACCGGCATAGCAATGGTTGATAAATCTTTGCCAACATTCTTTCTGAAGAATGCAATCAGACTTGGGGGCTGGACTTTAGGCGCAGGGACAGTGGCTCGACGGTTGACCGGATCGAGAGGTAGAGGCTTTAGAGATTCGGGCTTTGTAGGGAAAAGTGCTGGTGTCATCTCAAGCGACATTCGTGGGCGATCTCTTGTTTCCTCGCTTCCGTTTTCAGATGACGACTCAGATTCTCCGTCCGAGTCCTCATTTGGAGCTTGTCCACGCTCATGCTCATTGTCGCCACTATCACGCCGAATAGTAAGCAATTGCGACTTGCTGCCGCCGCCATCGGTAGCATCGAAGAACTCGTCAACAGATTCTACAGTTGATTCGAAGCTGTTGCGTGATGGCACAGCAGAGAGTGGTGGTGGTTGTGCTAACGCTCGGCGTTGCTTGCTTTCGCTAATGAGATTGGCAAAGTCTGCGACAACGGAATCCAGGTCTTTCAGCAGAGCCATGCAGTTGCCATGCAAAAGTTCTTCCATCGGGGAACTTGCACCCTGGCCATTCTGGGCTGGCACTGCAAGCGTGCCATTTGCTGAGATGTTTGCGGGCAGGGGAGGCAGGGGAGGGACTGCTCCGGACGAGCCACTCTTGTTGGATAGCCCTGAAGGGCTCTGGGCAGCCGAACTACTTGGCTTGCGCTTCCAAAAGGAAGACTTTTGGGGTGCCTTTTGTTCAGGGAAATAGTCGCTGGGTTCTGTTTCGGATGGTGCAGGCGATGCAGTTTCGTTTGTCCTTGTAACAGCCAACGTAGTGCTTGTAGCGGACTTGGGTTCGGTTTGCTGGACCAATCTTCGCACTGCGTCTCTTGTACCAGAAACTCGCCCCATCAATGCCTCGACCCTAGCCCATTCGTTCTCTTCAATCGCACTTGAGGCTTGTGGGAAGCTCTGAAATGTTCCCTCTTGTATTTGTAGGGTCGGCGAGGCCACTGCTCCCCTGTCTGCTGCTGTTCTCGATGCACGATCAAGCGCGTTTTTCCACATTTGAAAATCCTTTTCATTGAGGGCGCGCAACTGCCAGATCTCCGCTCCTGAATCTACAGAGATTTCCCTTGTTTCCTCGTTTGCGCCGACGGCGGCTAGCGACAGGGGGATGGCGCCGCGCAGAGCGGAGGAATGGTCGTTGCGGTAATACGACAGTGTTGACGAGGTAAGGTCCAAAGAAAAGAAGCGCTTCGCATAACCCTGATTCCTCTTCCTTCGCTTCTTCTGCAATACGCCGGTGAGAAAAGACGAGCCAGATAGACTGCCTTGTTTCTGGCCGTATTGCGACTTTGGTCGATCTCCAGATGTTTGAGCTAAGGACTCAGATGATTCGGCGGGGTTGATAGAAGGTGATGACTTGGCGAGACTGGTTGTGCTTACTCCAGCCATTGCCTGGGCATAGTGCATGTGGTGACCCGATTTTGGAGCGGCATTGGTTGGATATGTCATGAGAACAAATGTGGCCGTCTTGGACACTGTCTTCGAAAAGGTGTTGTCGAAGACAAGGCCATACATGCCGCCCTCGCCGGGGGGTATGTCGTAAGTGCCCATGGAGACGGTATCGGCCTCACATTTGCCATGCCAGTGTACCTGCTTCAGACCGATTGCTGACAGCTTTTCCAGGACGACGGTTCGGTCGTTTCTCGACGTCGAGGCTCCGCGCCCGCGCGTTACGGGTGGCTCGAGGGAGGGGGTGCCTGGTCCGGCCTCGAAGGTGGCCGTGGAAGGCAGGTGGGGAGCTGAGCCCGTCGCATTTCCGGGATGCTTGAAGATGCCGAAATTGAGAGACTTTTTGTGTGGTTGGACACTCCATGATATGGTGTGACCCGAGGAAACATTGACCCACCTTACAAGGTAAGACTGGCAGGAATCAGCAAGGGCAGCAGGGGTAGTAGACGGAAGGTGGGAGACGTACCTTGCTATGGACTTCAATGTTCTCCATTCCGGCCATGGTGGGCGGGTACGACTCTGGTTCGCTGGTACTCTGGTAGCCGGTGTATTAGGGTTGTGGTGTCCCAGGGTTTGCAAAAGCAAGCTGTACGCGGGGGGGCTGGCGTCAGATATACGTTTGCTGTCAATGCACGGCGGTCAAGCGAACGCAGGATCTGAATAGGCTGGAGATGGGGGCGTCTCAGTGGGCGGGCATTTCGGACGGCGGAACAGGCAGGGTCGGGGGTGCTGTCGGACTTAGAGGATGGGCGACAAGAGGCAGTGTGGTGAAGGTTGAGTCGGAATGCGGGACTGCAGCGAGGCCGAGTCTTGTGTGGATGCAGCCAGCGGCTTTGTGGCTGCTTGTGCGTGTCCTGTCGCGATGCTGAGGCGCAGATGTCTACACCGACCAGGTATACCCCGTAGAGCAGGCGTGCAACAGCAATGGTTTGGCGCGTGACAGGCGGCAATGTTCTCAAACTACGGGGATAGTAGACATACTTGACATACTTTACATGTGCCTGGTAGTAGTATGCGGCGGCTGGGAGCACGGCCAGCGAACCGGGGTGTGCATTGGTCCAGCCGCCGCATCAGCCTTATTGCGCCACTGTCAGCCACCACAATTATTCCATGCTTTCCTCTTCGCATGACGCACTGCCTGCTCGGCCGGCCCAAGTAATCCGCTGTCGACCTGCCGCTACATCCGGCTCGCCTGTCCTCGTGGCTTGATAAGCTTACCAACCGCTCCGTCTTTGTACGCTGCTCTTCCCCTTCTCGACGCCTCTTTGATTGTCATCTCAAACATGTCTCACCCCGACTCTGTCCCGGCGCCGGGTCACGTGAGCTTCGGCTTCCGTCCCCCTCCGACTTCGGGAACCTCATTTATGTCGTGCTCCAGACCTGCAGACACCACCAAGTCCTGTCGAATCTCTATACAAGCCGTCGCGTCGTCGCGTTTCACACACTATTCCCTTTGCGACGCGGACCATCTGGATCCTCGTCCACTTCTGGTCTAGCACTGCCTACCACGCCCTCGCCCGGAGCCTCTTATTAGTGCACCGCGTACCCTTGCTCCCATAATTCTTCCGTAACTATGTCAAAGTAGTGCTACCATGCACTTTATACTCCAAATGTGGGGTAATGCCATATAGCCCTCAATTTCCATTCAATCTACCTCGTTAGTGCTAGTCAAGATCATCATCCCGTTCCGTCTCCCCGAATAATTGTCCCCATCGCATTTATTAACATGCCGTCCGCTGCTAATTCCAGGATGTAACCACTTCTCTCACCTTGCCATATTGCTTACGGCTGTTTGCCAACATGGTTAAATCAATCGCTCTTGCCTTGTCTTTGGCAACCACTAGTCTCGCTGCATCCGAAGCACAAGCGTCCTCTTGGTCCGGATGGAAGAACGTCAAACACCTTTTCGTCTTCGGTGATTCCTACACTCAGACTGGCTTCAATGTAAACGGCACCCAACCAAGCCCATCTAATCCTCTCGGCAACCCGCCATATCCTGGCTGGACATCTTCAAACGGTCCCAACTGGGTCGGATTTCTTACTACCACCTACAATGCCAGCACTCTGCTGACTTACAACATGGCTTACGGCGGAGCCACCGTATCTTCGGACCTCGTCGCCCCGTATACGCCGACCGTAGTCAGCATGAAGGAACAGGTCCAGTCCCAATTCCTGCCGACGTATGGCTCCCATCCCGACTTTGCTCCCTGGACATCCGACTCGTCACTCTTTGCCTTCTTCATCGGCATCAACGACGTAGGAACCAGCTGGTGGCGGGACAACTCTAGTGCTCTCTGGGACACCATCTTCACAGTGTATGAGAAGCAGCTAACCGACATCTACGCTACTGGAGGCCGCAATTTCCTCTTCCTCAACGTCCCACCTGTCAATCTCGCACCCTTGACCACGCAGCAAAACGATGGTGGATATGCAGTAGAGCACGAGGGCAAGGCGATTGAGGATTGGAACAAGAGAATTACCAACATGGTATCTGGCTTCCAAGCAAAGAACACAGGCACCACTGCATTTGTGTACGATACGTGGGCACTATACAACAGCGTCATCAAGAACCCTGCGAGCTACAAGCAGACTGCCGACTTGAAAAATGTTACTGGCTACTGCAATGCGTACAAAAAGTAAGTCTTGTAATTCGCAGCCTACATACTGCGGGCCATGTTAGCTAACGAGTGAATAGTGGCACACCGACCTGGTATACCAAGGATCCTAGCTGCCAGTACCCTGTCAACGAGTACCTATGGCTCAACGAGCTGCACCCTACTTTTTCAATCAACAATGCCACAGCAGCTTCCATTGTTGAATTGCTTTCCAAGTAAGCATTGCCTGGAATGAGGTGCAGTATTCTGGTCTTCCAGATCATGGTAGCCATTTTGGTCTACAACCGTTGTACATACTTGATTATCAAAAAATAGAACCCATCGCGAAGTGAACCTGTGCAATGAGCTATGTTCTAGAGTAAGATAAGTGGGGTGGCGCAAACGTATAGTATACAGTCATGAAATAGAGAAATAGAATCCAAATCCCGCGCCATTGTCTTCTCATGTCATGTCTGCAAGGATCACATTACACTCGCTCACTCACCCAGATGGCGCCTCTACACCCACCCCTTATAACCTCGGTCAGAAGTTCGTATGGCTTTGCGTTCTTGGCATCGTTCTCAACGGCGTGATCCAAATGCTCCAGTTCCTCATCTCTTATCCGTCTCAACTCAACTACCAACTTATCCAACTCGGGGCCTAAGCTCTGTCCCCTCTCCTCACACTTCTTAGCCCAGTCCAGCAGTACCCGCACCTGCTCATTGTAGTGCGTCCCAATCTCCGTCTCGACAGCCTCTGTACACGCCATGGCTGCCTCGCGCCCCATGACGGCCGTCGACCAGCCCAGAATGCTCGCTGCCGCCGTCCAGATGGGAGTCATGGCCGTCGGGCGTATACGGTGCTTGGAGATGACGTTGTTGAAGTATTTGTAGTGCCCTGCTTCCTGGTCGTACATGTGCTTCATGAGTGGGCGCAAGTGGGGATGTGACCGTGTGATGACTGGCGACTGGGCAGCATAGATGAGGATGGCGGCGAGCTCACCCGTCTGGTTCACTCGCAATGCCGAAGATAGAAATTCCCGCTGTTCGGGTGTAAGCGGCCGTATTGGCTTGCCATCTTTTGTTGTTTGTGGCGAGGGCGGCGTGGACGCTGTGCTGGAGAATCGCACGGTCTGGCGTGGTGCGCAAGTGGCTGTACTGGGGGCAAGAAAATCGAGGACTGGGTATTGCAGGCTGCGGCAGATGCTGCGTGATATTGTTCGTGATGAGTGGACTGCAAAAGACATGACGTGTATTCCCGACTATTGTACAATAATATGAATGAAAAAAGAAATAGGAAATTGTTCTTGGAAAATGTGAATGCAATGAACAGAAGAATAGGAAGACGGCCTATGATGCGCTCACTGCACGCAACCAGTGATCCACTCGGAGGACGCGGCGTGGTCCGAGCGCTGGGAGCGTTTCCCCAACCTTTGGACTTCCCACGTTCCTGTTTCCTCCTCTTTCCCCCTTAAGCGCGCCCAAATCTCCTCCCGACATCCTCAGCGACCCCCCCGTTATCGCCGCTACTGTCGCTGCAACAGGCCAGAAATCTACCGCAAAACTTTTTCCCATTCACCTCCACAATGTCGGCCGATGATATCGACGATGAGCTCTTCGCCCTCGCGGGTGGTGACGAAGACGCAGACGTAGAAGAAGGCGAGGCGTGAGTACTCCTCTCTCACCCATCACCACTCATCCATCTCTCGCCACTCCTTCCCATCGCTTCCTCCCATACTCTTCCGTTCAACCCTCCACCGACCGTTTCAACCCCTTACCGCACCATGGCGCTGACTCGACCCAGTTCGTCGCCTGCAGCCTCATCGCCAAACTCGCTGGGATCAGATGCCATGGACGAATCCGACTCGGATCGCGATGATGACGAGCCCGCGCACGCGGCCGACGTGCCCTACCCCCTCGAGGGCAAATACATCGACGAGGCAGACAAGCGGCAGATCATGGGCATGTCGCAGTTGGAGCGAGAGGAGATTCTGGGCCAACGCGCTGAGGAGATGAGCAATGCCAACTTCAAGGCAGAGCTCGCAAGGCGTGCTGCCAACGTACAAAACGACCGAAAGCGCAAGGCCGATTCAGAAGACCCTGACGATACTATGCGCAAAAGCAGCCGCCCCAAAGTGCAGCCCCGTAAGAACGAGAAACTTGAGGCATACAAGCGCGAACGAGAGCAGCGAGGCCAGCAAAGACAGCGACACGATGACCGGCGTGGTGACCGTAGGCGCTCCAGCTCTGGCGATCGCGACGGTGGCTCAGATCTTGACGCTGATGGCGAGAGCGATGTTGAGTGGGACGACAGAGTACCAGACAAGGTTCGCGAGGATGTGCCTGCAACCCTACGTGACTTTGAATCGGTGCGCGTCGGTAGAGGCTTCTTCTCGGAAGTATGCTTCCACCCAGGTTTCGAAGAGGCCTTGACAGGCGCTTTTGGGCGTGTGGGTGTTGGTCAGGATGCCCAACGTCGCACTCTCTACAAGATGGCGCAAATCAAAGGTAGGCATGCTGACAACTGCATCATGAATACAACTAACTCATTCCCTAGGCTTCTCCGTGGGTAAGCCCTATGTTTTCGAAGGCAAGGATGGCAAACGCATCGCGACAGATCAATACGTCATTGCGCAACATGGGTCAGTGAAGAAGGACTACCAGTTCCAATTCATGTCGAACCAGCGCTTTACCGAGAGCGATCTTGATATCTATCGCCAATCCCTTGCCGAGACAAACTCCAAGGTGCCATCCCAGTCTTTCCTTAAGCGGAAGTATGACGACCTCAAGGCGCTTCAGAACCACTACTGGACCGACGCCGACATCAGCGCGCGTATCGCCAAATCCAAGAAATACGCCCATCTTCTACAACGCTCATCTTCTGACGCTCAGCCTAAGATTGCAACCCAATCCGAGGCAGCTGCTGCGCGTGTTGCGGAGCTCAACCGCAAGAACCGTATCTTAGAGGCTGAGCGCGTGCGCAAGGCCCAGCTCGAGCAACAGCGACAAAAGAAGATCGATCAAAAGAAAGAGGCTGCTCGTCGTAAAGCAGAAGAGGAGGCGAAGAAGGCACAGGAGGAAGAGGCCCAGAAGAAGAAGGCCCTAGATGTCGACGCCCTCTTCGACGGCGACGGTAGTTCCAGGGCAAGCACGCCCAACCCTCAACAGCCGAAGAAGAAGACCGAGCGGAAAGGCCTACCGACATTCAGGAAGCCCAAGATGGACGATGATATTATTGCAAGCATGGACATTGGCGTTGACATCGAGATTTGAGCCGTTTTCTGTTTTTCCAGCTGAGTTGCGACCAGTGCAAGTTCTGGATTGGTGTTCGTCCTTTTGCCTATCGTTTCTGGCTAATCGGGTCTGTTTCGCGACTGCACATCCCCTTTTGACTTTTAGTTTTTTGTTTCCGCTCGGCTCTAGTTTTCTGTGCACCATTTTAGTTAGGCACAAAAGTCGATTAGTTACTCTGGCATGGAAGGAGGGAGCATAGCGATGGTGTTCATATACATAGCAGGGAGAGCAAGACGTGACATATCATCCTTGCTACATTTTTCTTTTCTTTTTATACCCAGGAATGTCGTCATGGGAGGGGCGGGGTGGGGTGCAGAGATTGTTACATCCATGTACGATACATATGCTCGGAGCAAATGAAAAACGTTTGCTATGAACATACAAAAATGGAGGATATTTGCATATCTTCTTGTCAATCCACATCAACAATGAGATATGATTTTTTTCAAAAAAAAAAAAGGAGAGATATTGTTCTGCTAATGTTAGTCCAGCACCAAAGCCTACTGAAAATACAGGACATGGCCTCAACCCTCCAGCTCCAAGTCGACGCTATACAGCAATTAGGCAGCCCATCTGAGGGACAAAAGACAAAAGTGAAAATGAAGAATCAGATCAAACAAGACCCTTGAAAATATCTAATCTCAATCCACCATCTAACCAATCAACCAACAGACAAGCCTTGCACAGCACTCTAACCCGCATAAACCACTCACTCATCCCGTGCTCATTATCCCTTGTAAGAAAAATCCAGTTACCTACCATCCCTATCCCACCAACCCCTTACACATCACCACACCAAGCAAACAAACAAACAAAGGGAAAAAAAGAATTTCATTCACACATCTCACCACCCCCAACCTAATCCCACGCCTCAAGTCTTGGTACTCGAATTTCTCCCCCTCGTCCAAGACCGCATTGCCTTTGTTGTTTCTACTCTCATACGTAATCACGACGCGCATTAGATAGTAGAGACAGGAACGATACTTTCATACACCGGAAACAGACATTTTTTATTTCTTACAATGATACAATTAACTAAACCCCCCCCCCCCCCCCTACACACACACTCGCTCTATTATTTCCGCTTTCGCCGCGGAGAATACACAAACAATATCCAATCTTACTCATCCTTCACCCATCCCTGTCACTGCCGTTTGCAGCCTCCCACCGCCACCACCACCATTGTTGCATGGAATAGCATTCTGCGCCGCATACTTACGCAATGGATGCGGCACTGCTTTCTTCTCCTGAGGGCGCCGTGTGTCTTCGCTGGGGCGCGGACTCGCTTCGGGGATGGATTCTAAGAGCGGGAAGTGGCGGTGGAGCGAGCTCAGAAAGGAGTTGCCGTCTTGGTGGAGGATGTGGGTGGATACTATGGGGCCTAGTTCGCTGTCGTTGGGGGGATGAGGGGGGTTGTTGGTGTGGAGGCGTAGGCGGCGGGTGCAGCAGAGGGCTGTGAGGAGGCCGCTGTTGAGGAGGGGGGTTTGTTTAGTTTTTGGTGATTGAGGTGTTTGTTTTGGGGGGGTTTGGAGATTGCTGGTGGGTTGTTTCTGTGAAAGTGGGTTTGGTGCAGGAGAAGATGGTTTGGATAGGCGTAAAGGCTTAATCTATGTAGCATTTGAGAGGGTATTGGTGCAATAGCACTCACAACAGCAATGCAACCGCCGCAGAAAGTCCTCCGATCAGGACTCTCTGTGCTTTTTTCCTGCCCTCTTTCTCTTTTTCTGGAGAAGTATCGCGACGGAGCAGGCGGAGTAGGAAACTTTGCTGTAGTGGCGAACTTCCGGATGTTTTCTCGAATGCTTCGATGCTTTCTGAAGGCATCCATATGCCATCCTTGACTGTACCCTTACCCTGACGAATAGCAGCCAAATCTTCTTCTGTGCAGGTAGAAACAGCGTCTCTAATCCAGCAGACTGAGTTTGGCTGAGGCGGCACCACATTCTTATGATCAGAAGTGTTGGGCCCTTCGGTTGCAAACGTAGACAAGTCAGCCTCGCGACCCGTGCTGATGTCCCGACCTTGAATAGTCCGACTGAAGATAGCAAATGCAGTTTCTGGTTGGTAGTAGGGTACCTGGTGACCGGCATCGTAGATTCGAGAGAACGAAAGGTTGCCATATTGACGTACAGCTCCGCCAACATAAGATAAATTGACAAAGATATCGGCATAGCCAGCGGCTGGGAAGGCGGTATCGTACCCTGGAACAAGACTAGCTAGCTCGAGAGATCCATTCTGGCCTCCATACCAGTTACCTAGGAGATCTGCGTCCCCGTATATCAAAGCTACCTTTATGCCGCGAGCGAGCAAGCGCGCCAAAGAGGCTAGCTGCGTCCCACGAGCAGCATCTCCGTCTATAGAAAGAATCAGCAAAGCTCTCTTTCTAAAGAAGCTTGTCAAATGAATATGACTTACTGAAATTGAAAGCGTTTTCAACAGTGATGCTATGTGAGGTGAAGTTGACCGAAGCGCCGATGGCCTGTAGAACCCTGGCATCATTCAGATATTCTACGTAGGAGGCTGCCGGCCCAACCTGAGGCTCCACTCGCATGTCATAAACGCTTCTGCCGATAGCCATGACAGGCAAAACAGCCAATTGACACGTTAATAGAGCACTTGCGCAAAGCTTGTTAGTGTCCTCATCAGTACCGAGATTGTCGGGATCGTTCTTCGCCGCGACCACACGACATTGCGTTATCAGATCCCTACAGCCCATCTCTCCGTTGACTGCAGCTATTGCATTCTTGTAGGTCGTGATGTTGATGCCTTCGATACCATATGTGTTGTTGTATGCAAATTCCAGACCTGATGTCGTGGTTGTAATAACATCCAAGACACCATCCACGATGCCTACTGAACCCACACGGATCTCCAATGCATCACTTGGTACCTTTCCATCTTTTTTCCCCTCGTTTTGAGCTTCAAAGAAATCTGCAAATATAGGGCCATACATGCCCCCATAGCTCTCGGCAAATAGATTGATGGCAGCAGACTCGACAACATCACTATCAGGATATACCCCTGGATTGTACTGAGGGAAAGCGGAGAGAAAACCTTGCAGGAAGTGCCAGGTCGATCTGGCGGCGATGGCAGTCAAGTCTTCCGTGTTTGTAGTAAGACCAGAAGCGAAAGTCCCGTTTTTGAAGCGCCAGGCAGGTACATCAGTCGGAAGGGGTGACGGTTGCTTACGGGCATCCAATCCGGCAGGATCGTCGTTGCTGAAATCTATAGACGCGTTCGCCCGCTCATCATAGGAGAAGCCGGTCTGAGTGGGTTGATCGATGAAGAGTATGTTGGAACTACGGTCCCAACCCCAGGACCTGGGCTGTGTAGTGTAGCCGTCATCAGACCCTTGGATAACCTTGCATGGTCCTACTTCGGTAAAGAGACCAACCATGCTGGATTGTCCAGGTCCACCGTTCAGCCATATTGTTAATGGTGCAGTTTCTGGGTTATCTCGAGCCTCAAAGAACCAGAAAAAGGTATTGATTGAGTAGTTTTGCTGAAAGGGCGCAAGCGTAAACGGAGGAAGATTGACATAACCCGAGTACTGCTTCTGCGTTTCGGCAGTTGTAGAGCAGATGTCGGATTCGGGCTGCTTGAAGGAGATGGTGATGCTAGGGTCCACAGGTGATTTGAGAATGGTGTCATAGGTAACAGGAAGCGGATATTGCTGGGCAAGTGAAGCCCCAAAGTTAACAGCAACAAGTGCTAAGATGATGTGCGATAGTTGGTGCTAGTGATGTTCAGCCTGCGCACGTACTTGCTTGTGTTGTGTGAATACACAAGCGGGCTTACCATTTTATCGGATAGTAGCTCATTGGCCGATGCCTATCGCATGGAAATAATAAGAGGCCTGAAATGCTGCACAAAGCAGGTTACAGGTGAAGCGTACAAGCAAGCAAGGCGCACCGCCGTGTAACGTTGGAGAACAAACAAAGTCGTAATCTGCCGCCCCTACTTGTACTTTCATTGCGACTCCCTTTACAATTGTTAAGCGACAGGCTACCATATCAAAATAGGAATCCCCTAGTTCAATACAAAGCAGCTGCGCGGCAAGATGAACGTGCAGAAATGAGCCCCATAACTTTGCGGCACGGTCGCGTAGCGGCCGATGACGACGAATGGTTTGGCACTCCATGCACTGTGGGCATGCCCAGCGCAGTATTCCCACATGCCTCCCAAACTAACCATCTCAAGTTCACAATATAAAATACTGCACAGTCAACAGTGCAGTACCACCTTTCTAAGACGCGTGTCTTACATGTGCCACGATTCGAGTCCATAATCTCACTATGCCATGTGGCACAGCGCTCAAAACACTTCAGCCGCCATGCAAAGACAGCGCCACTACGCACCTTTGCAACCTATATAGATGAATGCAGGGGTACCAAATCTTGCGATATGTAGCCGACCGCTGCACAGTACTCAATCCTGAGTTCGTGTATCCGACATCCATGGTGTATGGACGGGTTGCGTAGTGAAGCGATGTAGTCAACTGTGAAGAGCGGCGTCTGCCAGTTGCATCCTTCGTCCATAACCACCATATATCCATCCGACTGCATCTGACATGTCGTTATGGTATGGCGTCCATCCTTGAAAGAAGTTAGTTAAGGCTGAGTGTACTCGTGGGGGCTGGAAATCTGTTCACCTTCGGGAGCAAAGCCACCAACAGTAGTCCCCTTGATTTCCTTCCAAGTCCTTTTTTCGCTGAGACCCAACTGTACTACTCTTGCCCGTTTGCCTCGCTTCGCCAGGATCCTGACCTCCCCTTTCATGTCTTGCTCTGGTCCTGCAATGCGCCAGTCCTCGTTGACCTTATCTCCTGGTTTCGCTGACCAGAGCTGCATGGTCCGGCCGTCCTCGGTTTTTTCACAGCCAGTAGCTGCTTGCTGGTCATACGGAACAATGTACATCTTGACCTCTGCGCCGTACTCGACTCCATCACGTTCTTTGATAAGCGCATCCCAATTTTCGGGTTGGGCTGACCGCTTGTGCCGGTGGTCGTAGCCCGAGGCGATGAAATCGGTACAAGGTGTTATGTAGGTAAGCTGTTTCCAAGCGTCGCTATTGAGGAGGCTTTCGATGTCGAAGTAAGTTGTAACGTCTCGCCAGCCATCGCACATGCCAAAGCCATGCCAACAGTCTTCCACGACTAGTGTGTCAAGACACAGACCAGGCAGCAGATTAAGCGCATTTGCTGCATAGTAGGTAGGATAGTAATGCGTAGCCTCTCCAGCATACAGGGGGAATGGATACGCGCGAACCCGAATGTGGCGTAAGCGGGTTAGCACACTCTGATCCATCGAGAGGAGTGTCTCAAGCAAGTTCTCAGTACCGCGGAAGTGAAGGGTGCAGTTGAGCGGAAGATGGCGGCTGGCCTCCGTGGAGATTTGGCGACAAGTGAGAAGTAGTGATGTGCGATTAGAGGCGTCCGTTTTGCTGCTGGGAAGGCCTGGGTGTTTGAAGCCATGTCGAATAGTGTAGCTACCAAAGAGAAAGCCGTAAATGAGCTCTCGTAGCTCGACAGGTATCGTGAGAATGGTTGGTGCGCTCATGATGCCGTAGTCGATGGCGTGCGATTAGACGAAACGGCGAGTGACGGAAGCAAGATGGTCGCTGATAAGAAGTAACGCAAGTAGTAAGTATATAGTACGCAAACACCAAGCCGAGCAAACAGATACAGAACAGCGTCACTTGGACTGGTAAGCACTACAATGTTGACATGAGCTGGACGTGACGACAGCTAGGCGTCCACTCCAAGCCCTGGCGTGCGCACAATATAAGGCATCGCTCAGCTTGCACGCTGATAGCTTCTTCCTCGGCTGTCATGGGCGGCAGTAGGGTAGGATGACGTTTGGCCTCCTTGCGCTAGGACTGGCTAGCGCGCCTCGGGCAGGTCCAAAGGTCGTGTGCTAGGTCACCGACCATGAAAGACTGGTATGCTATACATTAGCAGCTGAAAGCTGTGTACATACACGTGCCAGGCCTGCCGCCGAAACTAGGAGTACTATATTAAATCCCGCCGACGCCTTCAAGAGCCACAGTCCGGCGAGATCGACCGGTAGTCTAAGCGCTGGCTTGTGGTAGTGTGCATTAGGGGATGGATGGAATACTTGATTCTGGGTATCTTTGATGCGCGCTCAAGTCTAGATCTGCCACCTTTGACCACGACCTCCAATCAACCGTTGCTCCGCTGTATGTATCACTCCGACTTTGACCGCCCATGAATACGCTGCTGCTCCTCTTGCAGCTTCTTCTGCTGCCACTGCCACTCCACTAGTACAGGCAGGAATTGCCAAAAATCAAACTCGGGCCATAAACACTTGAGAAACACAATGGACGTGTTCTCGTGAGCCTGCCACAGCATGAAGTCGCTCAGTCGCTGCACACCAGAAGTGCGGACAAGCAAATCGAGCGGTGGAGCATCGGCGGTCATCATGTTGTCGTTCAGTGTCTGGGCACTAATCGACTCGGGATCCAGGAATGTAGGTTCCGTCTGGGACTCTTCCTTGTCTGGTGGATTAATCACTGTTGCGGTCGACGAAGACCGCCCGTCTTCCGCTGAGGCAGCTTCTTTCGAAGGTGACGCTGGACGCGACTCTGGTTGTTCAAGTGCGCCTTCTGTGTCCTCCTCCAACATTTGCTTCCGGATATGCTGTGTAATGTGCGATTCGGAAAAGGCGCGTCTCGGCGAAGTAGACAGGTTATGCATAGGGGTGCTATACGTCTCGACAGTCTTCATGACAGCGGTCGTGATTTCATGGCGTGACGTGTAGGGAAAGCAGACATTCAGGACAGCTCTGTTGAATGGGTCAGCAGTCGTCTTCGCACCGGGTATTGTTCTATACTTCTTGTTGTGAGCGGTCATGGCCACGGCCTTATCCACAGCCATAAGCACATCTGGGTTGACAAGCTCGCGCTCACCCAAGACTCGAATGGATGCACCGTAGCGGTCCAGTAAAGCACCATGCTCGGCTAGCTGCTGCAGCTTCACCTTGGCCATTGACATGAGCGCATCCACCTCATGCTTTGAACGCTTAAAGTTCTCAATACTGAACGCGTAGATTGTCACGACTTTCACCCCGGTCTTGTAGCACACCTCGAGGATCTGGCTAGTTGTCAGTATCGTAACCAACTAGGGAAATGCACCATTTCCATGGTTCTTCATACCCGAGCCAGCGATTCAAATCCCAGATTATGCCCCTCTACAGTCTCAATGTGGTGATTGCGTGCAAACCGCCTGTTCCCGTCCATGACAAACGCCACATGTTGCGGGATTGGACCCTGCTTAAGAGACCCAATGAGAATCTCCCGTAGCTGTCTGATTGTCCATGCGACCGGAGGCGAGGTTGCGAACCACTTGTGTATGCGAGAATCGTGGATCGACCCCATTGTGAATATTGTCGAGGTGCTTAGCGTCTGCTCTTTAGGGGTTTTGAAATTGCAGTGCCAAATCAGGGCGACGATGATGCTAACAGAGGTTCTCGGGGGGCTTCGCTAAACAATGGCGCTTCTTGTACTATTAGGGTATCATGGCGTATAAGAGTTGCAGTTCAAGAAGAGATGCTACGTAAGAGGTCCAAGGCGCAGTGCGCCCTGACGCGCCTCCCAACGCATCTGACCATGGGCTTCTTTGCAAGGTGAGTGGCTGGTATCGATGACTAAGCGTGGCGCGGCCTGCGCCGCTCCTTGCGACCCTGCAATCCTTGCCGAGCTTCCGTCCATTTCTCACTTTTCCTGGCCGCGAGCCTCGTTGCCGCGTCATCAAAGCTGGGCTCTCGTGCTATCTCTATACGCACCATCTTCGCACATTTCTTCCTTGTGCTAACGGCAGCATGGCTGAAGAGGCTCAGCTCAACGTCACAGTGCTTGCCGAGCAGCTGGTCGAAGGCTTTGCAGCCTTGAGCGGAGAATACCAGGCGCTGTTTGATCAGCAAAAACAGGTGGAAAGCAAGCTCTCATGGGCCAAGCAACAGGTATGTGACAGCTGCTAGCAGCCCTCTTCCCCTCCTTCCATGATGATACACTTTAGCTCTAGACCTGCAGCTGCTCTCGCGGCTTTGACAGAAAACAACCACAGCATGACCTGATTTCGGATTTCCTCTTTCCATGTTCAAGCACACATCATTCTGCAAGATCCAGTCTGACATTCCACAGTATCTCGACTTACTTAAACGGTTCGCGCCGGATACGCTGTCGCAAGATCATCTTACTTTTTTGCAAGAGCTCGAGCGAATTGGGGACGAACAACCACATATGCACGTGAATTTGGTGGAGCAATTAGCAAGTAGCGACGATGTAGAGCGCAAGAGCCGGGCACTGGTCATCCAGAAGGCTGAGGAGGCTGCTGTTCAACTGCGTGCCCCTGAAAATACTACAAGTGTAAAGATATGGAGCGGCCCATCAGCTGATGTACCGACCCCGCAACTTGAGACACAAAGTAATAGAGCCCCTTCACCTCTTGAAAAAGATTTCACAGTTGCTGGAACGCCCAGTAAGCTAGCCTGCCCCTTCGCATCTGGAAGTGGTAGAGGTAGCCCTCTTGCTACGCCGCGAAGCTCGACCTCACGTCTTAGCCTGCGCGGTCGTAGGTCCAAACGACCCTCGTTCGCCGATCCTATCCGCGCCGAAATATGTAGCAATAAACCTGCCTCAATGACTGCCTCGGTAGCTGCATCTGGGTCTGCTGCCGTCTGTCCCATCCGCTTCCTTGACCAGCATAACCCAGAAGAGGTTGCAGAATACTTTGAAAAACACAAGCACGAGCTGCCCAGGAGCCACGAAGTTTGCATCACACGTTTCCAGCGTAACCAGGAGAGCATTGAACAGCTGGATCGCAAGTATGGCAACTTGGTCAATATGATCCAAGGCCTGGGTCAAAAGCATCAAGCATGGCTGCCTGAGGATCCTGATGATGCTATAGACGAAGAACCGGAAACCGAACCTAACCACATTGCCGACGCCAGAGCAGACACCAAAGTTCAAAACTGGGCCACAGCTGTCTCAGCAAGTCTTCATGATGGTACTCCAACTCCTGAGGAACCGCCAGAAGATCATGCCATGGACGAGACTAGAACAGCGCACTTTGACCGTCCGCTAAAGGAAGTCCGAGTAGGCGAGTCTCCAAGTCGACCTTGGGGCATATCGATTCCAGCGAAATACACCAATGCCGAGAGCTCGTCGTCAGTTGGCTCCGTCCCAACCGCATCACCACAGTTTCCGCTAGACACTGGCCGACCAGTGGAAGACACCCCACAGAGCACAGGAAAGTGTCCGTTCGATCATCGAGCGATGATGAATCAACCACATGAACAGCATCAAGCGACACAAGCTGCCCCCCCGCCGTCATCGCCGCCTAGAGCCACGAATACCCAGGCGCCGCCCGCAGAGCCCCTGCCGCAAAGACAGCCTGCAGAGCAGAATGGAGAGACTGGAGGCCCACGGTTGATACCCCAAATGATATTCAACGGACCAGTGTTCCTAGGGTATCCGCCGGATCAGCTGGCTCTGTTGTTGCAAAACAGCAACCTTGGTGCAACGATGCGGTAAGATTGAAGCAACGAAAGCAAAATTTGAATTCACTGGCTGGTTGATTTGAGGTATTGTATTGTAATCAGAAGGTAGGCTTTCATGACTGCTTGCCTCGCAATTGTGTGTCTCTATCAGCCTTCCGAAGTCGTGCTTTTTTCTTCTCTGCGTTTTCATTGGTCATTGTCACCATGCTATCCAGTCTTGCTCTGGCATGTCCAAACGCGATTCCGAACCGACCTAGCGTGCCCTACTGACTAGGACCTGGTGGTCCTGCTCATTTCTTCTTCAGATCTGTCATCCAGGTGCGCACGCCTTTTGCGCTGTCGTGTGCCGCACGGAACACTTTGTCGGCATCAGCTGCAAGCTTCCGAAATTGATTGGTGGATACTCACGCTGCCGTTCGTTCTCATCTAGGCCCCGCATAAAGTCGGCACCTTCGCCCAATGCACCCCGTGGGTTATGGGCTTGATCAGCTATTAAAGCAGCCCTGGCCTTGAAGGTCTGTGGGGGTTAGCTCTCACTAGATGACGGGAAAGCTCGGCCACAATACTCACATCGCTCAGTACCTCGATTATTTCTTCCTCCTCGAATAGCTCGAGAATACGTGCTCCGAGATTATAAAAGTGCGGAGCCAAGGCACGCAGATCGACGGTACGTGGGTCAGCTTTGAGTGCGTTCAAGACGCGTGGAGAGAGGGCCGAGGGAGGATCGATGGTGACAAGAGAGGAAGTGTTTAGACTCTGGCTGTAGATAGCGTAAATACATGGCTGTTGGAACGACACAAATATCAGTTTACCTCAGTGCAAGCATCTCGCCTAGCCACAAGGGGAGTTCGACCTTTGAGCCTTGCTTCATGTCGCCGTTCATGTTACCCTCGAGATAGCCGAGACCAGGAACGGTAAGCTCAAAGGTACAGGGTACCTTCTGGGCATCTGTAAGGATTGCATCGACGTCGTAGTACGAACTCATGTTTTCTGAGACACGTCAACTAACCAGTCTACTTGGTAGAAGGAACATGGAGGGTCAAGGCTCGTTGATGATCAACATGCTGCTGGTTCAAGCCAAGACAAAGCCGGGAGAGAAGGCTTGTCGAGGACAGCAGACACACGTGTCGCGTGTCGTGCCACAACTATATTTGTGCATGCGGACGAAAACGCAATGAAACAGGAACATGGATGAGATACAGGACAAAAATTGCCCTGGCTCTGGCGACCAGAACTGTCACGGGCCAAGTGCTAGGAAAGATTGGAAATGGAATGGGGGGTAAGTTGCTTACTATGTGGCAACCTCAGCGTTGCGCGTCTCGTGAATGCCTGGCGGAGGTCCGACGATATATACCTTTGTATAGCGCGGTCGGCCCGTATGCAATCAATTATTGCTACTACTACCTCTCACCAGCTGTGCCCAGGAAGCAGTGCAGCCCGTCTTGTCTTTGTGGTGTGCACTCAAGGCCTTATTCGTCTATGCCTGGCTGGCTGGCTGGCTTGCTGCTACATCGCCTGGCCAAAGCTTCCAGCACCTTAGCATTAGTACATGTCATAGGGACGAGGCGCCGGCTACCCACATGAACCACCTCACTGTCAATCATTGCACCCCGGCCTGAGCTCATCTCCACCAGCATATCCCCGCAACATCGGAACCTGGGTTCCATACCACGCAATCGTTCTGTAAGTCGCGTGCATCTCTCAATTCGACCATCAGCCCCGCCGCAGCCTTGGATGATGCACTCAGTGGTGCTCACTCTACTATACATATACACTTCACTGCCCCAACCTATCACCGCTTGCCCTTCACTTGCTCAATCATTTGCTTACTTTTTCTATTCAAAGCGAGGAAACAAGCCTTGGCTCTTGTTGGTTGCGCATTGCTAGCTCGACATTAATGATCCTACATCTCAACACCTTCCCCACCGCGCCCTAGCCATACCCCGGCCGCACATAGACACCCTCACGCCCCTTGCTACCAACCGGCACCATGGCCGTAAGCGAACGCATATCACAGCTCATGAGCGCCCTCGACACCGGATCTGGTCCTGATACATCTCGTGCCACTTCTCCCGGTGGCGATTGGCGACAGGCCAACGGCACCGTCAACGGGGCTGATGACAGGCGTCGCCCACGGACATTTCCATACTTTGAATACCTTCCATACCAGACAGAAGATCAGAGCGATCGCGAGGAGAGTCTGAACACATGTTTGAAGCACCTCTATATTGCCGTCTCAGCGGGCGACTTTGCGCCGGGCGCAGTACACTGGACACGCGAGATTCGGGGCTGGCTATCACTCAAGTTTGATCTTCCCCGCAGCACGCGGGTGAAGCTGGTGAACCTTTACTATGAGCTGGCGTTGGCCCCCGGCCTAGACTATTTGGTGGCCGAGCGCTTTGCGAGCATGTTCATGGTCTTGACTAAGTAGGTGACGCTGAAGCTGGATTTTGGATGACGAGTCGACACTGACAACTTGACAGGCGTAAGCACTACCTCCGACCTGGCATAGACCTGGTACTCGATTGGCGGCCATTGTATAGAGAGTTGAAGATGTTCGTGCTGCCCTCAGAGTCGGGAGGCTCGCACCCGCCCAACGTGAAGCGGAACATCCGCACCCTGACCAAGATGTGCACTTTTGCACAGTCATACTTCGATCCCAAGGATATACCAGCCATGCTAGAAGAGCTTCTGCCCTTTTTCAGCACATCTTTTAGTGAGAATGCATTCGTCGTTGTGGGGCTGCTCAATCTGCTACTTCCAACCCACCCAGCGCCAGAGGACATGAAGCACCTGCTACCGCAAGAGTATCTTCCCACATTTTTCCACTTGTGGTCACTAGTAAACCGATCGCGACTCTTTGATGCACACTATATCGACACTCTGTCGAGGTTGGCGCGGGACAACCTGACAGCGCCACATGTCCCCTTTTCGCAGTACGGCATCTTCACAGGAGAGCAATCGTCTCAGATATTCACAGCGATTCTGCGGTTACTTGAGATCCCAGTTGGTCAAGCAACATCCCCGTACAGTAGTTCTGTCGACCTTGGGGCGGGGTTAGCTGTGATGCTGGACCGCGACCCGCGCAAGCATCCGTCTACACACCACATTGCTCGCATCATCGCCATGTCGTTGTCACCTGCATCCGCTGATCATCCAGACTCCACACTTACCAAGCTAGAGGGTCTAGTTCAAGCGGTAGAAACCTTCTTCCACCCTTCCAACTCTGGGAGCTGGACTAGGCCGCTAGCACAGTTTGTGTACTACCTGGCAGATATCTTTGTACTGCGTTGGAACCGAGAACATAGCGGTGAGATGGATGTGCCAGAAGAGCGACGACTCAATGATGCAGTCAAGCGACGCTTTGTGCTCTGCCTGCGCGAGGTCACGTTCATGGGGATCTTCTCTAAAAGCGACAAGGCTGTGCAATACGCCCTGTCCACTTTACAGAGTCTGGCGTATCTCGAGCCCAACCTCATTCTTCCAGGTGCATTACAGCGGATTTACCCCGCGATGCAGGGACTCGTCGAGGTTCATCGCACAATCTCGTCTATTCGTGCGTTGCACATGCTTTCAAAGGTCATGGCCAAGACAAAAGGCTTCCGGTGCCACGTTACGTCGGTGCTTGGGCTTGCGCTACCCGGTATTGACGCCAACGACCTGGAAAAAACGCTACATACCTTGCAATATATTCAGGGTGTGTGCTACCTTATTCCGTTCCAGGATCTCACAAAGGCAAAGAAGGCGGCAAACGAGGAAACGTCCAGAGACGGAGCAACTACACCTTCAGATGACGCTGGTGGTGACACCGGCCTGGCTGTGGAATGGATCACAGCGCAGGTTGAACGACTGGAAAATGCCAATGGTAACATTGAGATTAACTACGGTGAAGAGCTCAGTGATCAAGACGAGGCTATGATTCTACGGTCCTCCACGACTGGACTCAATGAGTTTCTCATTACATTCCTTGGTCGTGTCTTCACGCTATTGGAGAATCTGCCAGATGCATCTAGGGTCCGCAGTGGCTCCCCTGAGGAATATGTCGTCAACCAACTTCCAGCGGCTTTCACGCCACTTCTTGCTGCGCTCTCTCCCGAGTTGTACGATATCGCACTTGATAAGATTGCAAACTTCATCACGAACCACGTGGTTCATCAAGCAAAAGACGCCATTGCGTTCATCTGCAACAGTCTTGTTAAGATCAACCCTGAGAAAGCCCTCAAGCGCCTTTTGCCACATCTTCTTGCAGGTATCCGCACTGAGATTGATGAAATCGGCGCTGGCTCGACGCGAACTACAGGTGCAGAAGTGCTTCCACGTGATCGTGCACTTGTCTGGAATCTCTGCATTCTTAGCATGTGTGTTGTCCATGTTGGCGACGCAGTTCTTGAATGGAAAGATGAGCTATTTGAGATTGCAGAATACATGCAGCAGAAGTGTCGGGGCACACCTACTGTGCATGTTTCCAACTTCATCCATCACTTGCTGCTCAATCTTACTTGCACCTACACTATCGACTACTCCATCTATGAGCAAGATGAGCTTGAACAGGGCTTGTCAACAGAGTCATGGGGTAGACAGGTTGATATCAAGAAGCTGGATATCAAGTGGCACACTCCCAGTTCAGAAGAGATCGACTTCGCTATCAAGCTTTTCGAAACTCATGCTAACAACGCAATGACGGCACTTCATGCCCTCACACAGCCGGACTCTCCAATCAAACGCGAAGGTACTGGAAAAGATTGGTCTGATGAAGTATCTCGCAATCTTGTTTTGTTGCGACTGATCATTTCTGGCATCTCGGTCTTGTTTGATGTTCGGCATGACCAGGTCGCAGATGGCAACAACGCCTCAGACGATGGCTCAGATCCAGACGCGATGGACACAGAAGGTATCGATGACGATGCTGGTCTCGGCGAAGCTGAAGACGAAGAGGTCAAGCCTACTTTCCAGTACGAAGCTGGCTATCCGCTCCGTCGTGGTGACAAAAACTACACCCTTGTCCACGACTTACGTAGGCAGGTTGGTGAGATGCTTCACAGCGTACATCAGTTCTTGATTGAGAAGCAACCCGATGATGTGCCTTGCTTCAACTCGTTGTACAATGCCTATCGCTCATGGTTCATTGACGTCGGCATTGAGCGATCTGCTCATGTGCTTGATCGGATTTCAAGACTTTTGGAGAACGACGAGCGACCTTTTAGGTTCAGTGGACTGCGCAAGCAGTATCCAAGACCCCTGCTAGTCCGGCGGGCAAACGTCTACCACCTTCAGCGGCTGAGACACAACGCCAACCCGCGACCAAAGACAGATCTTGACATGACTCTGTTACTTGACCTTGCCGAATCTAGCATCTCTCTCTACACAGAGATTCGACGTACTGCGCAGACCGCCAATGAATCAGCCGTTAAGTGCGTGCTGGGCGCTAGGCCGCTTGTCATTCCATCCTTACTAGATGCTTTCGTCAAGGCTGTCGCTGAGAGTGATTACCCTCGCATCAAGGGTGCCATGTTCGCTCTTCTGTTTGGTAGTTTGGCAAAGACAATTAGTCGAGACTGGCGATTTACTCCCAAACTGATCAAAGCCTTTATCGAAGTTACTGGTGCCGACAAGCCTTCGGTGCAAAAACTTGCCACCAACGCCACTTTTCAAATCATGGACATGGGTAAAGCAATGGAACGTATGGTCATTCTGCCCAAAGAGGTAGTGGAGTCTATTGCGTATGTCATTGACTCTAGTGAGGGTGACAGTGTACATACCAAAGTCACCAAGCGACGAGACTACATCAAGAAGAAGCGAGCTCGTATCGAAGACAAGAAATCTGAGCTATCCAAGGAGCTTGTGGAGATTGCCAACACTGAACATTGGAAGAAGGTCAGCAGAACCGCGGCCATTATCGTCAATCTAGGCATGCGTTACGACACTGTTGCATCCGATGAGATGATCGACCTTGTCACCAAGGGATCCATTGACCAGCATCCTAGTCTCCGGGGTTTGTATGCTGGAGCCCTCATCGGCCTCTACTCAGTCATTCAGACACGTGCCATCACGGGTCACGACTATGAGAAATATCTGTTGAACGAAGAAGATCTGCCAGATAAGATTTCGGTGGAGACAAAGCCAGAAGATCCTAATTGGACGGCAGAGTACTTGGCCGCATTCGCCCAGCCAGAAGCCAAATATTATATCGACTTCGATTATCCTGGATGGTTGGTTTGGACCAAAAGTATGACTGCGTTCAAGCCAAATGCCCCACAGCTGTCATATGACGAGGTTGAGAACGGGGTTCGCCAGAAGATCGCGAAGCATCTTACGCGATCTTGGTTCTCCAACTATTTCGCTTTCATGAAGCAGGAGCCACGCGATAACAGCGCTGATCGTTTCCGCATGTCAAGTGCGATGGTATTGACCCATTCGTTCGATCTTGTGTTCTGTGGCCTAACAGAAGCTACATTTGAAGACATCAAGGATCTGACTCAGTCGGTATATGCTGATGGCAGCGACAAGCATCAACACCGTGCGACTGCTGAAATCATGGCTGCATTGCTTTCATGTGCACCAGATCTCAAAGCCGATCAGCGGGAAGCGGTGTGGGAATACGTCTTTCCTATCGTCCGCGGCATCTTCCAGGACGGTCTGACGCCAGAAAATTCCGGCTACTGGACTACCTTCCTGCATGTCGTGTTGCAATCTAAAGATCCTCGACGCGGATGGCCGCTTGTTGATTGGCTGGCCAGCTTCCGCCTCGATATGGATTCCAACGCCGCTTTCAAGGAGAGCTCAAAGATTCACTTACTTACTCAGTGCATCTGTGATGCTGGTTGGCATTTCCGGTTGGAGAAGCCAATCTTGGAAGACTTCATGAAGCATCTCGACCATCCGTACAAGGGCGTGCGTGAGGCTATGGGTCAGACTATTGCAAGCATTTTCAGGACGCGTTACCACGAATCATATAAAGATGTTGGTACGCTCATGAAAGCACAAAAAGATGCTTCATCAATCGGAGTCCGGCCTTATCAACCTACGGAGGAGTTTAAAAAGACAATTATCGACGTCTTCAACCGACTTGAAGTATGGCGCCAGGAGCGTCCTGCAGGACAGCAAACGCCTTCTTCTTACACATCTGGTGGCAAAACAGTCTTGCTCTGGCTCGACACCACTCTCTCTTCGTATGAATGTACATCACTCGTCAGCTTCTTCCCAGATGTCTTCATGGAGCAACTACTCCATATGATGGACATCAAAGAGGATCCCGAGTTGCAATCACTCGCCTATCACGTTTTCCGGCATCTGCCAAACATCCCGCATCGTGAGGGCGAGGATTCAGAATTCATTGCTGCGCTCATTCGGATTGGACGCAATGCAACTAGCTGGCATCAGCGTCTCAGGATCTTGATCAATATTCAGGTCATCTACTTCCGTCGGTTGTTCTTGATGAGCGAAGAGCAGCAGCAGAGCATGTTCGATTGCGTCTCTGCTATGTTGTCAGACTCTCAACTAGAGGTGCGTATGGGCGCAGCTACTACCTTGTCTGGTATGATCCGTTGCTCGCCGATTGCATTCCGTGATCGCCAAGTCTCAACGCTCAATGAGCGGTTCACCAAGCAGCTTGCCAAGAATCCACTGCCAAAGAAGCGCATTCCAGGCACACCAACGACTGAGCAAGGCAAGCTTGTACTCACTCGCCATGCTGCTGTGTTGGGCCTAGGTGCACTTATTCAAGCATTCCCTTATCAGAGTCCTCCGCCAACCTGGTTACCGGAGGTGCTGGCTACGCTTGCAAGAAAGGCAGCAGCTGATCCTGGTATGGTGGGCAAGAGTGTCAAGACTATTCTTGCAGACTTCAAAAAGACCAGGCAAGATACTTGGCATGTGGACGTTAAGGTATGTATCTCAATCTCCAGAAGATCCGCGAGTGTATCTCGATACAAAGTAGATGCTAACAACAAAAATAGGCGTTTGAGCAAGAGCAGTTGGAGGATCTGGAGGGTGTATTGTGGAAGAGTTATTTTGCTTAGATGCAAAACAGACGTTCGAGGACCAAGGCAGGCGGCAATGACGGGAAAATGGGGAGAGGGAAGGGTCATGTACTATAACCAATAGCAGAGAGGATCATAGCTATGAATGATATGATAGGGTCCTGGGCGCATAGCGCTATGTGGAGAATATGTTATTCTCCATAGTTCCGTGCTTATATATCAAAACAGTACATTTATGACTGTACCTGTTGCTTACTCATGCGTTACGGACGAAGAGACCGATCCTTTAGTATTCCGCCCTTAAGAGTTGCAACTGCCCCTCTTGAACCCCACTTGGAAAGGTTTCGGCCGCATCTACCCATTGACATCATACTTCTCTAACTCATCTCTTGTCAGACGTGCCCAGACTACCTTAGCTTGAGGCTTTTTCTCTTGTTCTTTTACACTTTTCAAACAATGTCGCTCACAGTACTGTCTGAATCCGACGTCCGCACCCTTCTTTTGCAATTGACCAAGCAGGACATACTGGACTTGCAGCAAAGCCTCGCAGATGCACTGCATCACTACTCGACAAGTACCGAAGAAGAAAGTGACAATGGGTGCTGCGAAAGTTACCAGTCTGCCGGGACGACTTTGAGAAGCAAGAATGGAGGCACAATGACGGTTACACCGGCTAGTAGGTATGTTTGGCATTATTCCTTTCTTTTTGAGTTTACGTATGAAAATTGGTGTAACTTGTTGCTGATACATATGATATAGCAACGATGGCCTCGGAGTCAAGATTACAACACATCTGAGCGATAACATTAAGGCCTCAAGGTTTTCTGACACTGAGTCGATAACTTCTTCGCTGGGTTCAGTCACAATATCTCAGAATTCGATAGCATCAACTAAAAGTTTGGAGGCCACAACATCGCCTCGTCACTTGCTGTCGCTTGCATCCTCGTCTACGCAACATGGCAGTCTTACCTTATTCGACAACTCCGGCAAGCTGCGCGCCCTCCTCAACACCTCTGAAGTGACGACTTTCCGCACTGCGCTCGCAAGCACCATGCTGTTTAAGAAACGGCGCAATGTACATGACGTGGTCGTCTTTGGAGCCGGGCGACAAGCCTACTGGCATATACGCCTCGCCCTCTTACTCCGAGGCGAAGACATCCACCACCTAAACATCATCAACCGTGATTTCGGGCGCGTGCACCAACTCCTCGAGACACTGTACAACCCACACGAAGCACCCCAGTCATTCAATCCAGATCCACAACATATTCCCGCGTACAGACAAACAGCTCCATCACAAACTGAAGCCCTTCACAGGCCAAAGATACAAATCCTGACCCCTTCGCATGGAGAATACACTCGCTACCTACACGATACACTTCGCTCCAGCAGCTGCATTTTCCTCTGCACACCATCCGCAACTCCGCTCTTCCCAGCAGCCATCTTGACCAACCCCGAAGGCAGAAAAAAGGGTCGCTACATAGCAGCCATTGGCTCCGTTTCCCCCTCAATGATAGAACTGCATCCAGACATTGTACGGCAGAACGTCGCGCCAGAGCACGGGCATCGCCATTTTCACAAGCATGCCCAGCAAGGGGGTGCGATTGTGGTCGACAGCGTAGATCGGTGTCTGAAGCAAGCCGGAGAAGTGGTACAAGCAGGATTGGGTCCTGAGCAAGTTGTTGAAATCGGAGAGTTGGTCATGTTGAAGCGGGATGCAGAAAGGCGGCGCATGGAGTGTATGGCGAGCAAGAAGATGGAGGATGAGGGGCTTGATGTGGGTGGTGTTGAGCTGGGTGAGTCTGAGGCGGCGAAGAAGAAGAAGAAGAAGAGACGGAGTGGGGATGGGAAGGAGAAGGATAAACACCATGAGAGTGAGGATAAGGCACATAAGAGCCTGATAGAGTGGTTAGTCAAGGGTAACGTGATATACAAAAGCGTGGGATTGGGCCTGATGGATGTCGTGGTTGGCGGCGAGCTGGTCAACTTGGCGAATGCACGAAACATCGGTACTAGGATTGACAACTTTTAGAATGAGTTGCCTCGACCGTGCCCAAGCATGGGATTACCTACAGAGCACTCTTGTGAGTGCAGCTAGCTAGCTTTAAATCAAAGTCGGCAAGCCCGAGAAATATATCAATGCCTAATATGCAAGAATCTTAGCCAACAACATCACATCACATAATTAGTGTAAAAAATGGCGTGCGTTATCAAATCGATTCCAGTCAATGTAGTCGTTAGCGACTTCTTTTAACCCTCCTAAACTCCGTTGGTATTGTGAACCGCATACATGCAGAGATAAGAGACACGCCATAAAGTCATCATGAACCCTTCCAAACACCTCAAGACACGCTTAGATCTTGATGGCGTTCTCAACAGCCTTCCTGCGCTTCTCCATGCGAGCGTTGGCCTTGGCACCCATGATACCACCACCCCAGTGGCGGGAAGCCTCCTTGTGGTGTGACTCGAGGTAACCGTCGTTGACAGCGGTAACGAGCTTCTGGAGCTCGTTCTTGTCCTCGGAGCGGACCTCGGTCAGGGCCAGGACGGCGGCAGTCTTCTGGTGAACAACCGTACCGAGACGGGCCTTGCCCTTGACAATGACGTATGGGACACCCATCTTGCGGCAGAGAGCGGGCAGGAAAATGACCAGCTCAATGGGGTCGACATCGTTGGCGATGAGGACGAGCGAAGCCTTCTTGTTCTCAATGAGGCCAACAACGTGGTTCAGACCGTACTTGGCGACGTAGGGCTTCTTGGAAACATCCTCCTTCTTCTTGCCCTCAGCGACGGCGGTGGCCTCCTTGGTGAGCCTCTCCTTCTTCTCGGCCTTGGTCTCGGGGCGGTACTTGTTGAGGAGCTTGAAGGACTGGGTGGCGCTGAACGTGGGGGATTAGCTATCGAAGACAAAAAATGGCAATGGATAACATACAGGTTACGGTCGGCAACGTGCTGGAACTGAGCGATGCTGGATCAAAGTCAGACCTGAGCCATTGTATAAAGTTTATTTGTGGGAGACGAACGAAGGAGGAACCTTCAGGCGCATGTTGAGGATCTTCTTCTGGCGCTGAAGGCGGACGTAGGCGGGCCATCGGACCATGCGGCCGAGGTTGCGCTGGGGCTGGATGTCCTGGCCGATGCCATAGTTGCGGGGCCTCTTCTCGATGAGAGGGTTCTATATTGGTTAGCTGAAAAGTTTTCCAGAGGACTGAATGTGCGCAATTGGATTGGATTGGTGGTTGGAAGATAGAGAGGGCGAATGGAAAAGCTTGTGCTCAGCAGCAAAGGTAATGGTTTGATACAAATGGAGAGAGGGGGGGACTCACCTTCTGCTTCTTCGCCGCAGCCGACTTAGAAGTGGCCTGGGGGAAAGCCGCAGGCTTCTTACCGCTTCCTTTTGGTGGCATTTTCTGTCATAGAGAACAAACCATTAGCGAATGTTCAACGCATTTTCGGTTTGAATCTCGTAAGAGCGAGAAGGCCTTGCGGACCGTTCTACAACTCTAGCCATCCTCGCGCTGCGTTCTCTTGCACAATGCAGAGAGATTGCGGCGGAAATGCTAACGAGCATTCATTGCGTGGAAGTGCGCTTACGTTGTGTGTTGGCGGCGGTCGACGAAATTGACGTTGGCGAAATTGGGCTTGACGAAGAAATCGAGAGCGGGCGCAGAAGTCGCTCCTACCGAAATCCAACGCGAAGCGAGTGGGCGCGGAAGTGGAATAACCTTTGGCCGAAGCTAACGCTCTGCCCAATCGGAGTGCGGCAAGTCCCTCTACTACCACGACATCCCGAAACGCAACATGAAGGGCGTATCCAAGTCTTCTGGACAACGCTCAATTAGTCGTCTGGTCTCATTGTTTTGTTTGTGGAAGGGAATTCTCCTCACACTTGCAGCCTTCTGTCCAGGCCCTGGGTACGACACATCCGGGCTTATACTGCTGGATGCAAGCGTGCAGCGTCACGGCCATTTCAATGTCTCTACACGCTTTGAGCGATTCGTGCTCAATCTGGTCCGATGGGACGCTTTGTACTTTGTAAAGTCAGCTGAGCGTGGGCTGATCCATGAACAAGCATGGGCGTTCAGCGGGGTGTACTCGCGTCTCCTCAGCATAGTAACGGGTCAATGTGAGTAAGAAGCGTCTACTGTTTCCGGAAGAGTGCTGATTGCCAGCAGTCGTGGGTGGGAGCGCAACGCCTCCGCTTCACTATTACGTGCTGGCTGGCATTATTGTTTCCAACGCTTGCCACCTCATCTCTGTGCTAGTGCTGCATCGTCTCCTGACCCTGGTTCTGGAACCGCATCGACAAAAGACGATCCCCTTTGTGGCGGCCGTTCTGCATGTCTTGACACCTGCATCTCTGTTCATGTGTGCGCCATATGCAGAGGCCGTGTTCTCTCTCCTGAACTTTACGGGTATGCTTCTATACGCCCAATCCAGGATCATAGCTAGAAGCACAACCTTTTCGATTCAAGAGGACATCCAAAAAGTCGGCGCTGGTCTCTTTTTCGCCGTTGCAACTCTTATGAGGAGCAATGGCTTGCTCAGTGGCACTATACTATTATACGATGTCGTGAGATATCTTTTTGCCCTCATGACTAACCAACGGAGCATTCATGACGTAAGAAGGATCCTTATTACTTGTATTTCGGGTGGCATGATAGCCATTGCCTTTATCGGGCCGCAGTATCTTGCATACACAGAGTTCTGCAATGGAGAGAGTGGCGCTGAAATCCGACCATGGTGCGAGAAACGCCTCCCAAGCATCTACTCATGGGTACAAAGCTATTACTGGTAAGTGACCTCCATGAGATGCTTACTCTTCTAACCTTTCTTCAGGAATGTGGGTCTTTTCCGGTACTGGACAGTATCGAATTTGCCCCTGTTTGCACTAGCAGCACCGATGCTATGGCTTCTGTTTACCTCTAGTGTTACCCTTCTCCGCAGCTGCGCCGGAGACCTGTTGCATAAAACCCGTGTTCATAGAACCAGCGTTACCCAGGATGCAGGTTCTGCCATATGCAAGCTACCTGAATTGGCACTCCCACAATTATTCCTGGCTGTCTCGGCTGTCACAACTTTTCATGTTCAGATTGTCAATCGCATTGCCTCGGGCTATCCTGTTTGGTACCTGATGATTGCAACATGGTTGGTAGACTCGCCGGGATTGTCTTCCACGAAGAGCCGTTCGTCGACGGCGCAATGGTTAGTTCGCGGTATGATTGTTTACTCACTAGTTCAGGGCATGCTTTATGCGAACTTTCTCCCGCCAGCTTAGGCTTTTAGATTAATGGTCTTGCTTAGTGAAAGATAGGGTTTACTGAAGTCAATCATAGTATTTTTTCTGATTAATTAATGAACCATAATGCAGCCTTGTGCAGCCTTGAAAGCTCTTTCAGTTGATGAAAACGGTCTTGGGTTGAGGTTTCACCCAGCAAGGTGAGCAAGATCAACATGCTGGGTCGTTGAACGTGCAGTCGAGGTGTAACGGGATTAACTCGTCGTTCCTGTCCTCCATACTGTATGCTGATAGATGAGTACCAGGACTCGATGAACGAGGATGTAACACAGCTTCGTAAACACGGTCGCGCAGATATTGGTGGCTATCAAAGCGTGTAATCTAGCCGTTGAGCGGTCGATTCTCCCCGCGTTTGGTGCGACACACTTTGCTGCCATCCAGTACGCCTATTCCAAGCCATATTTCTGGTACCGCCAAGACTCTGGACTAATGTGGCTTGGGCTACCAATGGAGTGTCAGCTGGTATGTGGGTTTCCCAGTGCTATGGTTCTGGATGTTCTGCCAGGCTCAGTGCTGCCATATATCTTTTACAAAGGCAGGTGGAGACGGCACCCTACAGCAAACGTCTAGTATCACAACTCGAAGCGAACGGTTGTCAGCAACACGGCCTGGGTTTTAAGTATCACACGGGCCTAGCGTTTGTGCAACAGTTCATGTACATCATCTTACTCCTGGATTCGTTAAGACGTGAGTTCCCCTATTTGTGGCTGTGGCGTGCCATGGCTGTCGTATTCAGCAGTGGCATCAACCTGTCTCTGCTTACTGTAGAGTGTACGCCTGGCAATCCACATAGTACCTGCATAAGCTGCAGGAGCCAAGTGCCTGGCGACGCCTCAGTTGACAGCCTAATCTCTAACCAAGCAAGAATACTACGTGGCGCTGTGGCCACAGGCTAGTCGGCTTGCCGCGCCATTGTTTATGACCAGCGCCCGACCGCCACTGGCGACACTGGAGCAGTACACCAACGCTCGAGTTCGGCATGTGTCGCTTGAGAGCAATACATCTCGAATGAGACTTGCAAGAAGGCGTCACTGGCACCGGACCAGCGCCAGGGAGTGGAGCAAGATGGGGATGTTTGGACTGATGAGGGCAAGACTCCAATAGCAGTAGTTCAGGTACCAGACTTGCAGTACAACGACACGAACATATAAATTCTGCTCTACTGCTCGACAATGGTGGTTGGGCATGCAGCATTGACTGTGAGCTATCTACAATCGCGATTGCCATTCAGAGCCAAGATGAAGTTGTCTACCTTTGCTACCCTCTTTGCTCTTTCGACGGCTTTAGCAGCCGTGCTGGAACCCAGACAACAATGCTCCATGTCGGACGCTTGTTACAGTGCCGTCTTTGGCGATGGCAGCTTCTCACGCGTTGTTCAGGCAGTGGAGGACTGTGAGGACTTTCTCACTACCAGCGTGATTTGGCACCCCATGTATGTGAATGCGCCTCTTGGAGATGTCTACTTGGGAACTCGGACTGATCATGTTTACTGCAGTATTACTCTTACGGTTCTCAGTCAGACCGTCTCAACGACGACTTCACCATGCCCACCCACTGTGCCCGTGACACCAAGCGAGGCACTGCCCCAGTCGACAGTGTCGCAGGGTAAACGACTTGTGGTGCGCCAGGCTCTCCCTACAGATTTCTCCACCACTACCGTATTTGGGCCGCGACCTTCGTATGCCACGCAGGCCTGTAACTCTGGGGCCTACTCGTCTGCCTGCTCATGTGCAAACATTACTACCGCCTTGGTGTCGTATCTTGGAACAGTAAGTAAGCTCGTAGATGTGGAGGGAGACTGGACAGAAAGGAAATATGTTTTGGAATGCTAAGTTGTTGCTAGGTTGTGACGAATACGGCCACGACTACGATTACTTCTTTTGTGACCACCAGGGCGTCTTGCCCGAGTATCTCTGTATCGCCTGTCTCATCTACTTCGGCTTCGTCGTCTTCAACATTGTCTAGTAGTAGCGCCGTGTCGAGTGTGGCTTCTTCTAGCAGCCCAAGCAGTTCATTATCTAGTTCGACCTTGTCGTCCTTGTCACAATCTAGCAGCAGCACCAGCAGCGCATTGTCGAGTTCAACGACATCCTCAACTGGATTAAGTAGTGCCTCTGTTAGCAGCACAGTCAGTACCTTGTCTAGTTCAGACACGTCTTCGAGTGAAAGCAGCAGCTCGTTGGTTAGCACATCATCTAGCGCGACAAGTAACTTTAGTAGCTCGAGTACTACGATAACGGGATCAAGCTCATCGTCTACAAGTCTGAGCAGTCTATCTAGCACTGGAAGCGAAGTTGGCTCGTCAACTACAGTGAGTAGCTTGGCGAGTAGCTCAGCGAGCAGTTTGAATGGCACATCGTCTGGCACAAGCGTGACAGCTACTAGCAGCGCATCTATATCGGCGGATAGCTCGTCTAGTAGCTTGAGTGGATCGTCTTCAGCCACAAGTGTGGCGTCCAGCACTGGCTCATCAACATCTCCCAGCAGTCTGTCCAGCAGTTCGTCCAGCAGTTCCAATGGGACAAGCGTGGTTCCGACCAGCAGCCCCTCGGCAACGTCGATCAGCTCGTCAGTTCTCTCGAGTAGTGCATCCAGCACTTTGAGCAGTTTTATCAGTACTTCGAGCAGTCCATCGGCTACTTCTGAGAGCTCTTCAGTGACTCCGAGTAGCTCGTCGTCATCGTCGATTGTGGCTACAAGCTCATCGAACAATACTACGTCATCAGCAACTGCTTCTATCAGCAGCGGTAGCGCAACTTCCTCTCAATCATCAAGCAGTAGTTCATTGTCGGATTCGGTTAGTAGTAGCTCAGGATCGTCGACGGTTGCGTCGGTTAGTTTGAGCAGCAGCAGTAGCAGCAGTGTGTCATCGTCGTCTCTTGTCTCATCCGTATCCAGTACGTCGGCGACGTCTTCAACGACAGCCACATCAACAAGCGCATCGACAAGCAGCGCAACGCCCAGCGGGCAACCGTGTGAGGGGCTTGGGGTGGAGCGGTGCGAGGGCGTGTGCCGGGACACGACGTTGGATGCACTGAACTGCGGGCGGTGCGGTAATGCGTGCACAAGTGGACGGCAATGCATCAACGGCGTATGTGCATCTCGGCCCTGCGACTCGACGTGCAACTTTGACCGACTGTGCGGGTCGGGCAGCGGGGGGTCGACAAGATGCATTTGCGCGACGACAATTGAGGGCAACGGAGTATGCTTTGACAAGAACCGGTACAGCTGCGGCGACGTCAACCTTGTCAGGTGCCAAAGAAGCGTGTTCGGGCCAGAGGGGTGTCCGATTGGGACGGTGTGTGTAAGGGACGTGTGCAATTGTGGCGCCGTGCCGGCAGCAGGCATTTGTGTGTCTACAAGCGGGTGTGGGGATTCGGGGACGAATGTCTTGGGCAGTCTGGTCAGGATTGGGGAGATGGAGAAGCGCAGGAGGGCGGCGAGGGGTGTGGGGGGCTAGGGCATGGCGGGGGAGGATGAAGAGGAGAAGGCATCGTGGGGAGGGGAGATGGTGAGTGCGTGGCGGTGGTGGTGGTGGTGAGTGTTGGTGGGGGTGCACGGGGTTTGTTAGGTGCTTGTTGCATAGTGATAGTGATGATAGCATACTCGGACATAAATGGAGGATGAATAAGTAAGGATAAGTAATATGTGCACACACATATATAGACAGGCGATGCAGGCAGGAACCAGGCAGCACAGGCGGGATCGGGCAGGTGCTAGGGACAAATAAGGCGTGTTGTTGTTGTTTTTATTGTTATTTGTTGTCGATGGGAATCGAAGCAGGTGGCCGAGGCATGAATTTGCACGTCGATAAGAGTTAGCGGAATGACGGTGGCATGCATGGGCGTTTGCTCCACGGGCTTGCAGGGCTTGCAGGACATGCTCTCCGCCTTAGCGCGGCGTTGCTGGGACGATTGCCCGCAATGTTTATCCACCAACTCGGCAGGGCATAGCCGGCCCATGCAGCCAGTGCAACCACAACCACATCCACACCCGCCAACACCATCAACACCACCACCATTTGTCTGCCATGTCTGCCCTTCTGCTGCCCTAGACCTGTTCACCCCGTTTCAAGTCCCCCCTCCCCTTCCTCTCCTTTTCTTGCCTTCTTCTTCTTCTTCTTGCCTGGAGCCTGACCTCAAGTCCGCGCCGGACATGGCTGCTGCTACCACCACCACTTCTGCCGCGGGTGCTGCTGCCGCACAACCACCAGCACCAACAACAACGGGCCATCGTCGTAATCGCTCCGCGGTCCTGCGATCTCTTATATCATCCAGGGGCCACAGGCGCTCGCCCACAGAAGGCTCTGCCATTCCATACACACCAGTGTCCGCTTCGCCGCCCTTCCTTCCCGCCCCCAGCCTCCAGCCACCACTTCTCCCGCCAGACCACCCTCACAGCGCCAACCAGTCGTCGCCCCGCAAGTCCAACGACACCCGCTCCACAAGCACCAAGAAGAGCCTGCACAAAAAGTCGCTCAGCTCCGTGTCGCTGCGCTCGCTGGCAAAGCGCGCCGACGACAAGCCCAAGGAAAAGAAGTCGTCCGACTTGAGGCGGTCACAGGACGAGCCAGAGAAATCCCCCCGCCCCAAGTCGTCGACCAATCTGGCCGCCATGTTTAGCAAGGCCAAATCCCGAGACCGCTCCCCCACCAAGGAATCGAGGGACAAAGAAAATACTGAGCCGTCCCGCGCCGCCTACGCCCCACCGCTTCCTTCTACTCCCATCTGGGCAGAGTTCAGCTCCCAGTCCGCCATGCCCACAGCCTCCAATGCCCCTCTGGACAGCCGTCCCCGCACCAGCACCGAGGGAGGCCTTGGCCGATTCCCCCCTGCCGACTACTCGCCCTCCAAGCAGCAGCGCAGCTTCTTCGAGTACGGCCAGCCTGCGGTGCGACCCCCCGCCACCAAACAGCGGCCCAAGTCCATGTTTGCCGCCAGCTCGTCCACCACCTCTCTACTCCTTGATACCTTTTCGCGCAAGAGGAGCAACGAGCGCATGCCCCTGTCCGACACACAGGGCAATGAAGGCCGCTTCAGAGACCCTTCTCCCAGCAAAAGCAAGTCCATAAGACCAGCGCTTGGTAGAGCTAGCACCGATAGTGGCAGCAAGGACTTCAGTGTTAAGCCCATGGCACCGCCCCCGCCCCCAGCCTCACCAAAGAAACAAAACAGGGTCATGGCCGCCGTCGCTGCCTTTAACGGCAAGGCTAAGCAGGCCGACGGTCCCCCAACCCCCACTGTCAAGCACGACCCCAAAGTCGTCGATGCCGAATTTGAAGAGGTTCTTGTAAGTTTTGTTGCTTCCTCGGCCTGCTCGTGTGCTCACCCCCACAGGAATCGCGAAACATCCCTACCCACCAACGTGCGCAGATGAGGACATTGAAGCTCGAGGTCAAGGCCGATTTTGTGCGCATGCACAAGCTCGACACTCCTCAAACTTCGCGCAGCTCGTCTGGCACCGCTTCCGCCGGCGAAACTACCAAGCCGGCAGCACAAAAGACGTCCAAGTCGCGGCACGGATCTCCCGTGGATGACGTTGATCCTGACGCACAAGCAGATCCGTCTGGCTACTCGACCAAGCGCGAGCGTCCGAGGAGCAGGACATTTACCTTCAACAGAAATGATTCACCGACCAAGAAGCAGAAAGGCGACTTGGGTGAGCGCAAGACGTCTGCCAAGACTGCAACCATCCCAAAGTCTCCCTCTATGCGGTCCTTGAGGTCTAACCATTCAGAACGTTCCGTGTCGAACGGTGCCAAGTCGGTCAAAGCTGACGAGTTTATTGCTTACTTGAAAAAGACACCAAAGCCCCAAAACGTCGAGGTTGGCAAACTGCACAAACTTCGCCTGCTCATTCGCAATGAGACAGTTGACTGGGTTGACAATTTCATCCAGGATGGTGGTATGACTGAGCTGGTGGGCCTCCTCCATCGCATCATGGAGATTGAATGGCGCGAGGATCACGAAGACACTCTGCTCCACGAGCTCCTTCGCTGCCTCAAAGGACTTTGCACCACTGCAACGGCCTTGAAGCAACTGAGAGAAATCTCCTCCACGCTCTATCCAGCTCTGCTTGCCATGCTCTTTGATGAGGAGCACAAAGGCCCGAGTGAGTTTACTACGCGTGAGCTCATCATCGAGATCATTTTCGCACACCTCTCTATGGCTCCAGAGGCCGAACTAGGAACTCGTGCTGCCGAACTGATGAAGTACCTCAAGGATCCCGTAAAGGAGAAGGAGACGTCGACAGTCCCCTTCATTCTTCAAATGCATCAGCCGCGTCCATACCAAGTTTGGTGCAAAGAGCTGTCTAATGTTACCAAAGAAGTCTTCTGGATATTCATTCATCATTTGAACGTAGTTCCGGTTCCACCAAGGCCAACAGAGGGCAAGTCTTATGCCAAGACTCACTTCCCAGGCCAGCGGGCTATTGTGCCAGCGGCGCCCTATGTCGGTGGTGTAGAATGGGACGCTACCAATTACCTCGCGACTCACGTTGACCTCCTTAATGGCATCATTGCTTCCATACCCACCCGCTCTGCTCGCAACCAATTCCGTCAGGAGCTCAAGGTTTCTGGATTCGAAAAGGTCATGGGCCATCTCCGTGCTTGCAACCCCAAGTACTATGGTGCAGTCCACGACAGCGTCAAAGTATGGATTGGGGCTGCCCTTGAGGATGACTGGGATGTCAAGACTGTGCGCATGGGTGCCGACGAAAGCAAGACCAGTGTTAGCCCTCTCAAACAGAGTCCCAAGAAGAAGGTTGAGGCCCCACCTCAGCTTCAGGCGCCCCCCAAAATGGACATTGGCCTTGGTCTTGGACTAGGTTTTGACAGGGAAATTTCCATCGGTCACTCGAAGAAGGTCGTTGACGACGACTGGATCTGATGTGTTTGATCAGTATTTGACGTTGAAAAACGTCTGCATTTCGATTGTGCTGAAATTGCGCAATCACTTCCTGGCCATATCCGGTCTTGGATAAAATGATCAGCATATCTTTTTCAGGTTTGTGGTACAGCAACCGTTACGACCCCCTTGAGCCCACGAACGTCAAGACCATGTCCAGCCAAGGCGCAACAAAACATTATGGGCGCACATTTATTACGGAGTCTTTGTTGGTTTCCCTTTTCCCGCGGACTTTGCATCGGCGCCATGGAGCTTTCTACTCACTCGCCTCATCTCAACATCTGCATTCCTTCTCAAGGCGTTGTTCCCTCGTTCTCCGCGGCTTTCCCCTCTTGCTTACTTTGGACCTGGAGCAACAAAACGCCTCCATTTACGACTTCCTTCTTTCTCTCTCTCTGTGTACCTCTTCACATCTCAATGTCTCTCTCTATCCATCACTTGTTTAGCAATGAAAAACACGACCTTGACGACCCGAGACGGCTGGTGTTTTTTATTTTATTTACCCTTTCTCCTGGGCCTTTTTTTTTAACTTTTATTTTCTCAATGTACCTTTTTGTGTCTTGCTTTTCATTCGTAATAGGATGAGCAAAGGGGTTAGGGTAAATAAAGTCTGCACTACACGAGATGAATTTGAAAGCAATTGAACAAACACTGTAGTGGAGTGCCATGACGTGCTTGCTTGTTTGTGGTTGTCAGTGAGCCATGCCCCTTGGACGGCGTAACTGATGATTGTCAAATTAGACATGTGTTGAATATCGGCACGGTAAGAATGAAAAGAGCCACCTAACAGACATTGCAAGACTTCACGGGGTACCCAATGAGGAGCGTAAAAGTAAGACAAAGAGATAATCCAAACAGGATATCATGAGGGGGCATCTATTCAACCACCGTTATTTACGCCCTATACCTTAATGTTTCCAACCGCTAACCCTCCTACTTTACATGAAAAAAAAACACCCCCCCCCCTACAATCCAACAGGGAAACCCAGAAGTCTAATCTGAGTTACAAATAGCCTACCCTGCATAACCCATGCCGCTAAACATTAGATGGTGCCAACGAGGAAGGGAACCAAAAAAAGAAAAGAAAAGAAAAGGAAAAAAAGGCAAGCGACTAGAAGGGCATCCAGAAGCCCCCCAAACATAAATCACGCCTTCTTCTTGCCCTTTCTCCTCGCCTTATTTTTCCCCACCTCCACACTCGCCCCCTCGACCTCACCCTCTTCCAGCCCCAACACCTCATTCGCCTCCATCTCCCTCAACTTCTCCTGCCCACTAATGAAAAAACTCAAGTCGCGATTCTGCTCCTCGAGGTCCGCTTTTTGTGTCTCCAATTCAGCAACGCGCTGTTCTGCCTCTTGGGCTTTAAGTTCCAGATGCTTGATGCGTGCCATGAGGGACTCATTGACAATCTGCTCTTCCTTGTACTGCTTTGTGAGTTTGCGGGCGAAATCGGATGCTTGGGCAGCTTTTTGGGCGTTGCGGGCGGATTCCTTGGTTAGGGAGGCGATGGTGGCAGTTGCGTTTGCGTGCTCGGTGGAAAGTTGGTCGAGTTTTTGGGAGAGAGCGGCTACGCTGCGAGTTGCTTCGTCGGCTGAGCTGGCGGCTTTGGCGGCTTTGTCGACGGCGCGCTCGAGTTGCTCTTCAAAGTATGCGCGTTGCGATTCGAGTTGCGAGGTCAGGAGGTAGGCGTACTCCATGCCCATGTTGTCTAGCTTCTCGCGCGGGACTGTGTCGTTAGAGTAGCCTGTCATACCGGGCGCGCTGAATGACTGGTTTGAAGCGGGCATGTCTACAAGTTTGCCATCGGCTTTGTTTTGTATGAGACGATGAACGTATCCGTCGCCTGCATAGTCCCAGACATGCTGCGTCACTACGTCCATGGCATACGTATGGCTTGTAGCCTCGTAATGTGCGAATGCGTGCGCCGAATCATAGCGGCCACATCCTATGTTACCGCAGATGAGACAGATCCAGAGGTTTTGTGTAGATCCGCAGACGCTACATTCGTTATCTGGACTGTCGCCATCAGCGCTGTGGTGTGAGGTAAAGGCGTCGTTTTGTGTATATCGACAGACGGGACAGCCTGAGCCTCGCCATTTCTCAAGGCAGGCACAATGAAAGACGTGCTGGCAGAGTATCGTGAGTAGGCCCGTCGTTTCGTCCATTCTCTCCAAACAGACAGGACATGTCGGTAGCTCTACTAGAGCCGGTGTAGGCGGAGCGTGTGGCTTTGCAGTGAGTGATGATGCTATTGACGGGCCATCGACTGGCGAGGAGACAGTAGTCGCTGGCGGAAGAGGAGCTGTGGGCTGCTTTGTTGCAGCGGGTGCGAAGGGATCGTTCGTCAGGTCCGGGTACGAAGTCGGGTCACGGTTTGAATCGCCATTTTGGAAGTTGATCGACTTGACAAAGACGACATGACAGTATTCCGGCTGGGTATGGTTAGCACTTACAATGATATAGATTTGCCCGGCTATTATCATCATCTCACCTCCATGCTGTTAAAAGGCTTGCCGTCCCACTCTTTCCTCCACTCGCGCGCCCTCTTTGCCTCGCGAAATTTCATGAGCACCATGTACTTGTTGGCTCTGCTTGTCCTAATCAGTCTGAAATGTGAGACGTGCTCCCTTGTCTGCTCCCCCATGAAGCCCAAAAAGTCCGACGGTGTCATATATGAAGGAACCGCCAGTATACACAGCGTTGTGCAGTCTTCCTCATTGAAGGTCTTGTCCCCTCGGTCCACTTCATCGTACAAGCCTGGTGTCTCCTGCCCATCCCGATACAGATGCACAACCCCCCAGCCGACTTCTGTATCCTTCAGGTCAGAGGGTATGAATTTACCCTTGGTCGCTAAACCGCCAGTATTGGGCGCATGCGAAGGGTGCTTAAGGGACTTTGCGCGAGATGGGGCGAGCTCAGTGTCATCGGCCTGGTTCATGTCGATGCTGAGAATGGAGATGATATCGAAGCGCCAGTCCCTGTGTGCAAAGCTCTGCGTCCGTCGGTGCGCAGGTCTCTTTGGGGGTTTGATGACGGGAACGGGGCTGTCGTGGTGATCCGAGAAAGATGGCCGGGTGCGCTGGCTGAGTCGGCGAGAAGTAGTCCGTTGCTCACGAGAGGTGGAGGGACCGCTGTGTGTGCGCGACGAAGGCGATGATGGCAAAGGAAAAGAACCCCAGGAAGCCCTTTGATGCACCGGGAGCTCCGAATGAAAAATGTCAGTCTGCGGTGGTGGGGTAAACGTCTTGTCCGGCGATGAGCGCGAGGGGTAAAGCTCGAAGGTAAGGTGAAAGAAATAGGTCGGCATCACAGTTTTTTGACTGAAGTCTGCATTTCGGATGTGCTGTCACGGCGAGTAGCTGGCACGATTCTGCAGCGGCTTGACACGCGACCGGATTGTTTGCGACCTGAGCTACATGTATGAAAATATGTATGTACAGATGTATGTATATATAAATGGCTGCAGTTGCGGCGGCAGCGGGCTAGTAGCGCGTCATCGCGCTTGGACTAAAAGCAGCATGCCGACCATCGGTATCAGCTATCCCCAACACCCTTCGTTCCTTGGGATAGCTGAATACCTCACGAGCAGTACAAGGCACAAGGACTTGATAATTAAACTGATGTATTTGACATGGTTCTGTGCCCGTACAAGCCACAGGCCCCGTCGTGATCCTCATGTCGCTGGTAAACCCTAAGACCCCGCCAAATGCGGACCGTAACTATCAATGTCGAAAACGCCCTAGCTATGCATATGTAACAAACAAAACGCCCATACTCCTGCATGTGTGCATGTGCAAGCATGTTTGCCCACACCTTGCTGTGCGCCAAAAGAACCGGTCAAGGCTATGCCTACACTAGTCCATGCCACATTACCACCTGAAATAATAAAACTCGGATGCCGTGTCATCAATTCGTTCGCCAAAGTGCGGTTCTGGGTATCGCTTTTGTACAAGTGGAAACATTCGCGCCAGCCCCAAATGATATGCTGTTTGTGTCTGTGTTTCGTGTCTAAGCCTAGGCCTGCTCTGCATCCATAGGCTCGGTATCAGTGACATCTTCAATCTCATGGCCCTTGGAATTAACAACAATGCGCCGTCCTCGCTGTTCAGCGGGAACACCGTCGCGTGAAGCGCCAAAATCAAGAACCTGTTGCAACGTTAGCCGGAAGAGAAGAAACCAACCACTGTGTCTGCTTACCTCGATATATGTCATGCTATTGCGCTGAACAGCAGCGACACAACGCCGCTCGTTAAACTTGACCTGCCACACGCCGCTCAGATCGGTCAACAAATCCTTAACAAACTCTCCCGTCTTGACATTCCACATCTTTAGAGTGCGGTCAGAGCCAGATATGACCTTTTGCCCGTCGTGTTGGAAACAGGTAATGGCACCGGTGTGAGCACAAAGTCGACTCTTGCACTGCCCATTCTCAGGATCCCAAATGCGAAGAGTGGAGTCAGCAGCCGCAGACACCAAGCGCCCATGGCTCAGGTCGAGGAGACCAACCAGAGAGGTATGTCCCTCAAGCGTGAATATGCAAGCACCAGTCTCCAAAGACCAGACCTTAACCATGTTATCCATGGAGCCGCTGATGCAGCGATTTCGAGCATGGTCAAGAACAACGCTGTAGACCTTTTGTGAATGACCCTGAAGACGCTGGAGGACTTCTCCGGTCGAAATTCTCCACACTCGAACAGTACAATCGTAGCTACCGCTCACCAGAGTATCCCCATGGGCAGCAATGGCGCGCACCGAATGATGGTGCCCAGTCAAAGCGCGTATAAAGTAAGGGTTATCATGGTCGTTTGCAGATGCTCCAGTTTGCATAACGCTCCGATCACCCGGCTTGGGAAGCTTCCATACACGAAGCGTTGAATCGCGTGAACCAGTGATGATGAGCTCCTCCTTTGGCATCATGATGGGTTGACCATCGATGGTCTCGCCGATATGCGTTGGCTTGAGGATCACCAAGCATCGGACGGTCGATGTGTGACCCTGGAATACGTGTGTGCACTCTCCCTTGTCGATGTCCCATACGCGCACTGAGCGATCGGTAGAGCCTGACACCAGTGTGTTGCCTTCATACTGAAGGGCCCATACGCCACCTTCATGCCCCTCGAGACGGTTACGCAGTGCTCCTGTCTTAGTGTCGTAAACATTAATGTTTGTATCGTCACTGCCAGTGAGTATCTTGTCCGTATCAAACTGTAAGCAGGTCACAACGTGACGTTGATGCGCACGGAAGGCAATGTGTTTTGGCTTAGTTTCCTCGGCCATCCAGCTCTTGCGTATAAGATGATGCCTTTGGTACAAGGATTTGAAGAGATGCATAGCGCGCAGACTCGGTAAGCCCACATTGGGATCCGAGATGGCAGCTTCTGCACGCTTGGCGAAAGCGTGCGGTCCTTCATGGAGATCGGCGGGACGCAAATACAATGCAGTCTGTGTTTTATTCGAGGATCGATTCTTGCGTTGCTTCTTGCCGCTGCCGCTGCCGTGTTTGCTAGTAGCTTTCCTCTTTTGACGCGTTGATGAGGATCGGGTCACTGCACCTTCTTGGTCTTGCAGGCCACCGGGCAAACTTGAGCTCGGAAAGCCTGAAAAGCCTTCGTTATCGGACCGGGAAGTGATCGACTGGGCCCTTAGGTCACGCTCATAGCTATCAGCCGAGTGGGGATATTGCCATCCCCAGCCTTCCTGCACAGCTCGTTCCAGCTCGCCGTGCGGCAACCTGTAACCGTCTCTGTCAAGCAGATCCTTCCAGGCAGACTCATGAGTGTCAATTAGCTTTCGCCAGTACTTTGATACCCGTGCGGCGCTGCACATGCTCTTGACGTCCAGATAACCAATTATCTCTAGGCTCAGCTCAGTAGGGAGTGAGGCAATAAAGTCACGTTTGAGAGCCGGGTTCACTACATCTGCAACAAAGTGCAAAGTCGGTTTTTTGCATCGACGGAGCATTTGATAAAGAACGTACGACTTCATCTGTTCGGGCAGAGCATCAAATGAGTTGAGCATGTTTGGTATATCCATGATGGAAGGAGTCGGTAGTTGGGTATTGGAGTCATCGTGGGGGAAAAGAGGAAAGTCGCCTGGGCGTGAATTGCTAAACTCGCCCTGGGAAAGATCGAGCGCGGAGAGTTCGCTCGCATCGTAGTCCATGTCCATGGCCGAAAATGACGAGCCATTGCTGTTTTGTTGGGCAAGGTTTGCGGCAGCCGTGATGGGCGATAGACTGGGGCTCGGCAAGCTGGCATCCTGTACAGAATTCGTGTCGAGAGGGGCAAGTCGTGAGGCGGAGAAGGAACCATGTTCAGTAAAAGGTCCAACCGGTTCCAGGTCAGACTCGGCTATTGGGGGAGTAGCAGCAACGCCAGGACCGTCAACCACTCCTGTAGGGAACGAATGCTCTGGAGAGTGTTCGCGCTGGTTGGAATGACTGCCTTCGGGCTGTGCAGATGCAACAAAAGCCTCTCGGAGATGCCGCCTAGACGGCGTTCTGCCCAATCCGAGTTGCTGCGATGTCGCTCGTGCGCTGGGCTTGGGGAACGGGCTAGGTCGGGTTTTTGGTAGACGGGATGCGCCCATCTCCCCTTTATTTGTTTCAGGCGTAGCTGGACACGAACCCTCGGTATCTTCTGGTGCACTGTTGTGGGCCATTTGTGTAGGGTCAGTTCCCTTGTCGCGCTCTAACCTGGGTTTTTTGCTTTGACGATGCATACCAACCAACTCGACAGCCTTGGTTATTGATGGAGGTGGGGGTGATTCGTCTGCATTGTCTCGTTTTCGGCGAGCCGACACGGAGCGTAGTCCTTGGTGTGCTCGAATCTTGGGACGCGTCGTGCGGTTGGGTGTGGCGAAGACTGGAGATCCATTGAAAGATTCGACTTTCTGAACTTTTCCCTTTGATCGGAGGGCTTCCTGGAGCGATCTCTGCTGCAAGTAAAGGGTCAGTTACGAACACGGTGACTAAGGAAATGGTGACGTGCGCAGCTGTAACGCGAAAGGCGTCGGCTACATGCATGTCCCTGGAATTGTCGAAGGCGTACCTCTCGCACCCGCTCCGATGCAGCGTCTGCTTCCTCAAAGCAAGCCAGCTCGCCTCCAGATTCAAAGTAGAACTTGCGTATCGACTCCGGTGCTTGGACGTGGGCCAGTGGGTAGTCTTTCGGGTCTCGCTCGGCCAGGCTTCCGGGGGCGTTTACACAGAGGGGCGGGAAAGTGGTGGTTGTGGTATACGTGGTTGTGACTACTGTGGTCTTTGTCGCTGGGGCGAGCGAGAACTGTGCCATGGTGGTGTAGGGATCTGGGGTTTCGTGGTGCACCGTCTTGGACACGCCATCAGCACTGGGGCCGGAGTCATTCGAGGCAGAGGCCATGTTGCAAGACGGCGACGGGCTTTAGCGATAGAGCTGCTGCGCGTCGTCGTCGTTCTGCGCGAGGGGGGATCCGCAGTGGGGCAGGAGCAGGGTTTGGGTGGCTGATAGGCAGCCTTGGTAGCGGTAGTGGAGAAGGAGGAGGAGGAGGTGGTGGTGGTGGTGACGGTGGTGATAGACGTGCGGGAACCAAAGCACGCGATGGATCGAGGACGAGCAGCAAGACGCGGGAGAGAAACAGCGGGGTCAGTAATCGAGCATGTCGCCAACCGTGACCGGGACGCGGACTGGGTCGGGGCGATGATGTGTGGTGATTTGTGGTGGGTGTTGGCAGGCGTGTTGCCGCTGGCCGAGGCGAGATGGGATGGCCGGCAGAGTCGAGGTGTGCGGCGGGAGCTCGAGAGCGGAAACGGGCCACGTAGCAGCGAGAGGGGAACAGCGAGAGAAGAGTCTCGTATGGCTCAGAGGAGGGGATTGGGTGTTGTGGGCTGGCACGGTGGTGGGGTTTATGGAGAGTAGACGAGCGAGCAAAGGCATGAGCACTTGCAGGGCGGGCTGGTCTAGCTCGGCCTAATCCTAATCTTGACTTCCCGCCATGTCAATTTGGTGCCGCATCACCTCACGGTAAGTAGATGCATATGTAGTATTGGCACCATGCACCAGACCAGCACCACCGCGCCTTTGATTGCACTGCCTGTCCAGCCTGCACATGGTTGCATGCACCAGTCAGGCCCAGCTGTCCTTGTTCGCAGCGCGTGCCCTCATGTTTGGCCTGTTCCCGAGCCATGGTCTCCGAGGCGCACACCTCTTCTGTCTCGTGTGCATCCTGACGCCATTTGGCCAACTGCGCAGCCGCGGCAAGAGAGAGAGAGAAGAAAAAAAATTCCCTCCAGACGCCGGTCTCGATGTGTTGTCCGAATAAGACACGCGTGAAGCAAGCACGGCCACAAGAGGCCGCCACGCCGCACGTGGAGTGTCACGGGAGGAGTCGAGCAGCGGCGGCGAGTCGAGAATAGCAGGCAACCCCAAGTCAATCATGCCCCGATGCATCTACTCACTTGAGCTTTTGCTTCAAGACGCTGCTTGTTCAACGCTGGGCACCGAGTGCTGTTTCATGACTTGTGTCCAATCCGCCATTGGTAATCATCTCATCATTATCATCATCATCATCATTGCCATTGTCAGCATCATGGCTCGCTGCGTGAAGATGGCACAGCTGATGTCTGGAGCCGTCTTCGCATTCCTGCCGGGGGCCACTTGATCCAGCACGGCCGTGGGGGAAGCTGTGCCGGGAACAAGACGTCATGCTCTACCTCCGTAGGTAGGCAGCATCTATCTAAAGTATGTACATACTACCTAGATATGCTGGCCTTATCTCACCGTCTTCCGTGTCTACTTGGGTACTTCCTACATATACCCGGCCAGCCATACCCTTTGGCCACCTCTGATTACCAATGCCCGATCCCTCTGCGCTGCTGACATGGATATGTAAGTATGTACCAAGTACTCTACAGGGCAGCAACACCGCCCAGTCGGGCTTTTCTTGTTCCGTCTCTGCCAGCGCCCAACAGAGCCCGGCTGCACACGGCATGTGTAGTCTTCACCACCTGTTTGAACTGGTTGACAAAGAACAGTCAGGCAGCCAACGGATGCCGGTACTGCCGCTGTGATTGACAGCGGAGAAGCGAAAAAAAAAGTCCGACGGCGCCCAGACGCCAGGAAGCCTAGCTAAGAGAGGTGCGACAGTGGGAAACGGCGTTGACTGCATGTGACTGTGTGTGTTTGACGCTTGTAGAGTACACACGTGTAGGTATACTACACCTAAGTACACGTGTGTAATCGCATGCAGCCCAAGACCTTCAGTCCCCATCACGTGCACAGGCTGAGTAAGAAGTATACATGTATGTATGTATGTAGTCAGTAAGTCTGCAGGTGTGTCCGTGTCGCCGAGGCAGCTAGGCCGCACGTATACATGCTACACATGGAATATTACATACTCACACACAGATCCATACATGGGTGCGTGAGGCTCAAGTCCACGGGGCACCTGCAGAGCACGTAATGGTCGATTGTGGGCCAGCCGGCGACGTGCCCACGCACACGGCGGAACCACGCCCATCCCCCCCAAAAATTTCAATGGAGCTGCGTCTGCGTCTGCCCACTGACACACGGCCCGCCACAACCAGGGCATCTCAGGCTCCTCGACGGAACGAGCTTCATCAGATCCAAAGCCATTGCGCATCCGGGACGGCTGGGCCCTGGATCAAAGACAAAGAGGTTCATGATCATCGTGAGAGAGCCCACAGGATCATCACCAGGTCCAAAGACGAGCGCTGATCGGACGGTGCATGCTATACGCCCCCTGAGCATCCCCCGCGGGCCCCAGTCCCTCAACACTCGCTCTCTGTCATAGTGGTGCCAACATTCCAAATCTGCAGAGCTGCTCGTCAGCCACGCGGCTTCGCGCACCATGACTATCTGAATAACTATGTCCTTGGGCATGCATCCAAGTATACATGGACATCAAGCACTTGTTCCGACCCGATCGGGCCCTTGTTCAATTAGGGGTATTGAGCCAAACTCTGTGGGGAAAAGAAGAAACTAGGGCGCAACTCAGGTACGGCGGGCGTGGAGATTGGCAAGGAATGTATTTATACATCATGCCATCAACGACAGAGGAAGGTGTCAAGGCGCTCAACAGCCTCAATTTGCCTTGGCCCATGCCTCTCCAGGGCTGGGATTAGCGCAGCGCCAGAAACGCACGGGAGCCTCGTACTTGGTGACGGCGCAAATGCAAAGGTTCGGTACGCTGCGCTCTGGCCCGGCCTCAACCACCACCACCTGGCCTGCTCTGGCCTGGCTTGCCCTGGCACCCTCAGCTCGAATCCAAGTGCAAACGCAAATGCCCACTCTCGACCTCGCGCCCAACAGCAAACATGACGCCCGTCGCCGTAGCCGTCGACGCTGGCTCCACTCGCTACACAAACTATGGCGCATCTACCTACCTACCTACCCACCTACCCACCTACTTACAGCACCAGCGCAACCCCAAAGGCTAAATATCGTGTATACAATTGGGGTATGCATGTCTGTGATGAAGCAGTGGCTTCTGTCAGACCCGTGCAACCTGGCCTGGCAAGCTTGTGCAGGGGGTGATCCGCAGCTCTGCCGGCTGACACCCCTGGCGCCCACTACCCACGCGGATCTTAGTATCAGAGCCACGGCCATGTCGCAACCCGCAGCATCCAAGTCACAAAGCCCTCGACGTTAATCTTGACACTCTATACCTGCCCGTTCGCATTTCCTTTTGTCTGTAAAGCTGCGCCCTCCCCCGCCCTCTTTCACAATCCCACATCCATCTTGTTCTCCTCTTCCTCACCTCCCCCTCTCCCTCCCTGGTCCCCTGCTTCTTCATGGAACCGTACTACTGCCGTTCCTGCAGATAGCATTCCAACCTACGCCGGGTTAGCGTCTGGCGCAGGAAGGGCCCGCTGCTGAACCCTTTGGTTCCTTGGTCGGCCTTGTTGTACAGTCCATTAATCCACCGCATACCGCACCCTCGCCTCTCCCCCCCCAAAAGCAAAACACCGCCTACCCGCATGTGCTGTCGGCCCCGGTCCGCGATAGCAACAGACATGGTTTCGGCCTAAACCAGCGCCTATTCAGGATTTGGCATGACGCCGTCCGCGCGTACCGCGATTCAGTTCTTCCCACTCTGTCTCTCACTTTACTGAGTCGCGCCTACACTAGAACTGCAGCCACCAACTTTCCTTTCGGCACCCCGGGTGGCTCACGCATCATGTCTCGCAACGACCGCGGACAGAAGAAGTTCTCCTTCGCATTGCCTCGCCGCCCGCGAAGCAAATCACAAAAGACTCACGCCACCACCGCCGCCGCCACCGACGACTACGACGACTACGACGACAGCACTCGCTCCATACCACCCTCTATCCCCAACTCCAGACGTATGTCCCGTCACGACGAGACAATCAGCAAGGCGCATCAGATACTGGGCACTTCCAATTCGCTACATTATTCCACATCGAGCCCTGGATACACGTCACTTGTCATATCAGAAACAAGTGCAGACTCACATCTAGACGACTGGAAAACAGTATCAACAGCAGGAAGTTCAAGTCGACCTGCCATGTCAAAACAACCATCATCAAATGTCCTGGGACGAATATACTCCGGGGAAAGAAAGTGGGGCTCTGACCACAGCTCAACTAGCTACCGATTACATCCTCAGGCATCGAGCTCGACCATTCGATCGCATTACGATGCGAAAAACTCACCGTTGTCCATTTCGCAACAAACATCCGACTCGGCTATCCGAGACCGCGCGTTGAGAAGAGGCCGTACTCCGGTATTGACAGATAAGGGCTATGACGGCTATGTGGCGAGTGCAGCGTCACCCGTCATCCTGGACCAAGGAAGAAAAAAGAAGGAACCCCGAAAAAGCAAACCCGCTCGGCTTGATTTGTCGAGACTGTTTCCCAAGCCAAGGGATAATAGCAATCAGCGCCATGGCAACGCAATGCTCTCACCGACTAAGATGGTAAAGTCACCTGCTGCCATGTCAATGAACTCGGAATATTTCCATCACTCTCCATCAAGAGATCGAACTCCACAGAAGCCGCCAAAATCATCACATAACAACAACACCAGCCATTACAATTCTGCAGAATATCGCGGAACAAGTCCCGTCCGCAAAATCGAGCGGGATGAGTATGATAATGCAAAAGTGCACGTACGTCGACCGCCAAAAGGTGTTCAACATTGGTTCGATGCACTCGACGACAGTGAAGAAAGCGCAGAGGAAATTCAAAAAGCCCCTGCTTCGCGGGCTGCCTATTCACATGGCGAAGTCAACCGTAGTGCCTCTGATGCTCAGACCTCCCAGCCAGCAGGGAATTCAGTATTCGGCCCCCGATTGCAAAATTCGACAAATGTGTATAAGAGAGACAGTTTTGCGCTCGAAGACATTGTCGATATCCGTCATCTTACTTCGCCCAGCCAGTATTCGGTCAACACATATCACTCGCAGACCTCATCGAGGACCAAGGAGTCGGCACTTTCAAAGACAAATCTTCAAGACTCAAGCGTCTTGTCATTTTCTTCTTCAGAAGATGAGGGTGAGACTAATCCAGCACAGTCTAGACACACACTCAACCGTCAGAGCGTGGATAGTGCCGACTACAGTGGGGAGATCATGATTGGGCGCGCCCAAGCGTACGAAGTGCGCTCTTTACACCATCGTCAACATTCCGCTGGGAAAATGAGTACCCATTCGACATCCACAAACGCCGCAACAATTGACATCATATATACGCCTGAGCCCCCGCCCTTGCCCACCTATCGCTATTCGCGGAATCGCACCTACAGCGGCAGTAAACGAACCAGTCACGTAAGGCAGCCTTCTGTGATTCTTGAAGATGAGGATTCTCGGCCAAGGACCGCATTCAATGAGCCCTTGTCGCCATCGAGACGGAGTGTGGCGAGTTCCCGTACATCGGCTAGCGCACCCCAACCTCACTCCGATTCATCACGCAAATTCATGCAGGTCACCCCTGAGGAGGAGGCTTTACTCGAACTGATGAGAAAGAAGCGTGCTGCCATGCATAGACACTGTGGATCGCAGTCACAGTCCCGGGACCCCTCTGAATCAGGTTCTGTATGCGCAGTAGATACCAGAGCTAGAGAGCGCACATCGTCGAACGCGTCTGTGCCGCATCAGTCATCTACACGTGGCAGAGCAGCAAGGGTCGACGTTGCTATAGGCACAAGCCAGCTACGTGATAGCTCTGTGAGTGATGCTTGGTCAGACCGTCACCACTCTCCGGCCAGCCGGGGAAGATCGCCTCGATGTCTTGTTGCATCGTCAGAAACCTCACGCCGCCATCGTTCCCCACCGCGTTCGCCTACGCCTGCTGAAAGCGGAACGTCACTCACGACCACTGACCATCCGTCACCCTTACCATCCCCAATGACTCCTGGTCGTTATGTCGATGATTTGGGTGTCAATGTCAAAGTAGCAAATAGTGATACTAGCAACGAGTTGGATGACATGTCGCCCTTGAACCAAGGTGCTGTTGGTGCGCCATTAGAGAACGGCAAGTCGGATTCATCTCACGAGATGAGTGCGCATCGACGCCGTCGAACAGCATCTAGTGATGCAGATATGACATTCCCTGTCCCACCTACTCACGGTATCCGGGACCTGACCCCAGTTTCCGAGGCCTCGTCCCGCCCACCCAGCATTGTTGAGCCACCAGCCCCGAAACCCAAAAAGAAAGCCACAAGGCACATTAGTGAACTGGCCCTGGGGACCATAGAAACACGACCGCGGCAAAGCAGTGCTCACTCAACTGCTACACGTACATCTTCCCAAGGCTCGACGTACGTCAACAGTGCAGGCAAGACGAGATCGCGCCATCTAAGTCCCGATTGTATTACGAGCAACTCTCGAACGTCTACCGACAGTAGGGATAGCGTCAGCGATGATGTCTTAGCCGCTTGGAACAGCCTGGGCGGAACATACTAGTTGTTTTTGCTCACCTGTTATCATCTTTCTCGGAGCATCCTGTACATGATCCTACACTATATTTCCTGTTTATTAAATTTCCTTTTGTCAGTGTTGCATGAAAGCCATTTCCACTTGTAAGGATTACATATTAGCCTTCCTCGACCTGTCTTCTATGTTCTACGTTTTCTCTTTTTTTTGTTCAAAGCATTGCGGAGCCTTATACCTATGACTGACCTTGTCATTCAAATCTAGTTATAAGCTTTAAGATCTACGACGACTTAATATGTATCGGTTTATCTTTGCTACTTAGAGCTTTTCAGACACATATATATATATATATATATGTGTGTGTGTGTAGTATATAGTATATAGAATATCAAACTCTCTCCATGAAGGATACACTAGTTGTGTTTATAATATTCGCCTTCATGCTACTGTACACGTATCAATCCTTAAAGGCCCATTAAGAGAATTTTCTAAGAGGGAGAAGCTATGATTCATTGATCAAGTTATCCATTATCACTACTATTAAGCTTTTTTCTTTTCTTTTCTTTTCCAAAGCCTAGTACAAAAAAGCACTTCCCCCAATGACTCTCTACTCCTTCTTGTATTCACTGTACCCGCCCACAGGAGGTGGATACGCGCCGTAATCCGCGTACTTTGCAGGTTGAGGCGGGTTCTCAACAGTAGACGGAGGCACATTTCCATAATCTCCTTGATAATATTTGTTAGTTGAAGAGGGAGAGAACGGGAGAGAGAGAGAGATTGATCTAACGCAAACTTCGAGTTTCCTATCAGGAAGTGAAGACGTACCATATGTCGCGTACCCGGAAGGGGGGGCCGTGTTTTTGTAATCGCCTTGGTGTATTTGTTAGGGAGAGAGAGAGGTAGAGATAGAGAGAGATAGAGATAGAGAGAGGGAGGCAGAGAGGGAAAGGGGAATCGGGGCTGCCTACTTACCATAATTACCATATGAACCTTGAGCAACTGGTGCGGTGAGAGCGCAGGAGACCAAGGCGAGCATGGCGATGAAGGACTTCATAATGATTTCTGGGCGTATCTACGAAACGTCTGTGGAGTTTTTTTGGTGAATGAGATGGAAGTGACTTGGTCAAGCCGCGTGTGTGTGTGTGTGACTCTTGTACATCACAAAGAGAAGCTGTGGAAGTGGGTGGTGGGGGGATTTTATACATCAACCCGTGTAACCCATGCTATCCTCACTCACTTCCACCATCTCGCTTACGAAAACAAAAACTATATTCGCTTAAACCGCCTGTTGCTGGCTTCAGCAACCCGAGCTGAAAAGCCTACAGGAGAGGAGGGAGGGGGACTGACTAGTCTGTAGACAAAGAAAAGCCACTGGTGAATTGTGCGGGTTCGAGACTGTGAGCTGGACACACGCCAGAGACACTTTCTTCGCCAGCTCCACTTCGCTTCTCTGAGGCCTATCATGGGGTTATGGCATGTCAATAGTATGGCTACGTTATGATTCTAGATCCAGAGGAGATCTGGGCTCCGAATGCGAGCTGCAAAGGCCCGCGGCATATGATCGGGTTTCTTTCCATCTTATTGGTACGGCATTTGGGGGCTTTGATAGTGTTTATTGGCATTGGAATGCGACTGCTGTGAGCCAGGTTGGCAGTGTTGACTATGACAAAGTGGCGGTAGAGGATTTGTTCGTTGAGCTGGCAAACAAGTTGCAGCGATACCTTGTCAGACATTCCTAGGCATGTATCTAACGTAGCCGCATCATATACTGCACCTCAGCATTTTGTTTCCTATACAAGTAACGAATTTGTGCTTCAACTCGACATGTGCTCTTGCAATGGTGCGTCGGTATTATCGATTTTTGGCCCGAACTTGAGTCTATGTGATCTTCAGCCATCACCCAACACACAACTGACATGTACTAAGAGGTAGTATCTCAAGTGTTAAGCGAGGTAATACAAAAGCCCCAATAAGGCTAATTCAGCCCTATGCGCCACTGGTGAGCGTGAGTGGACAATGCCTCCTGAGTTGTATTCAGCTCATGCGGGGTATTCCGGGCGAAGCTGAAATACCACTTCTGGGCAAAGATAACGCTATACAGATACAAGTCTTGCGTACTCTACGGTGAGGCAAATAGTCGTGGCATGTGCTGCTGGATTATTCCCTCCCCATGTTCTGTTGACTGACTGCCTCGTTCGTCTCCTTCACCCACGCTATCTCTGTGACAATGATTTTCAATATGCCCAACTTCAGTCTTGGAAAATGCTCTAATAGAGAGAAGATGACACAAGCAGAAGACTGCGAGAAACTTCTTGAAGAGAGCGCTCGATCGTCACTCGAATCATGGTCCCCACAACCATCACCACAGGAACTGTCCTGGAAGATGGCGACTTGTATGATCTGCTTCACGGCAGTCTTTTCTGCCACATTTGGGGCGTTGATGATCATGATACAACAGCCAGATGCTGATGCTTTCTGTGCGAGGCTTACTTCAAAGTACTGTATGTCTAGAGAAGCTTTTTATGGGAAGATAACTCTACTAAAGTCCATCAGCACCTATAATGCACGATGTCGGCATTACCTACAAGCAGCTGCAATTCAACGGTTCGCTTATGGTGTCTAATCCATATCGGTTGGACGCAGGTCCTGAAGTTGATGCAGCGTGGAAGTCCTTAGGTGTAGACTGTAAGTGAACCAAGTCATGAAGACATCGCCCACTAAACATCTACACAGACCACGCGGTGAGAGTACCGGCAAACGAAGCACAGCAATCTGGCCTTACGCTCGATCAAGTCCAGATCAAGGAAGAATATGGCGGTGGATACCCTGCGCACGTAGAGGGATTGCACCATCTACATTGCTTGGTATGTTCCATCAGACACGCTTTAGCGACCAACACTCATTCGGGTTTTAGAACTTGCTGCGCAAATCTCTGGCCTGGAATATCGATTACTATCACAAGCAAGGCTTGGGGCCTTTCTCCAACGACGCGAATATCCTAAAACACCATACTAGTGAGTACCAGATGCTTATCTGTACAGTGAACCGTACAGCTCACAACTTCATTAGCACATTGCCTCGATATCCTGCGACAGCAGCTCATGTGTGTCATGGATGTTGGAGTTCTTGGCCAGGTATGGTATCAGCCGCCTGGCAAATCGTTACAAGCATTTGTCGATTTTAACACCGTCCACACATGTCGCAACTTTGATGCAATCCGAAGCTGGGCGGAGGAGCACCAGTTGCCAGATGCAGCAGATACCCCAGCCGATTTTCTCGCTTTACCAAAGGAGGGCGATCGGATTTATCACGAAGTCCCCTAGCGTGAATACATGGTTCCGTGGTGATGTGTGCAGCAATCCATGTATTACCAAAAGGGCTCGGAATTATCTAGTGTCGCCCACTCGTCGCCTCCATCGCTCCAGTCTCTCCACACGTCCTTGGGAACTATATCTAGACGGCCACAACGAAGCGTCGCAAAGTCGACATCAAAGGGATGTGCTTTGAACATTTCACCCGAGGCACGAGCATGGTTCATGAGATCGAGTTTGTACATACGTACTATTCTCGCAGCTGCACGAACAAACAGTTCCTTCTGTGCATCATCGTCCCAAATGTCTTCTGTCAGCATCATGACCATGCGTGAGATGTTGGGAAAACTCCGCAAAACATTGGACAGACTGCCGTCTCGAAAACCGTGTAGAACGACTTTGGTTATGGCAATAGTTCTCAGTTTTTTTGGATGGCAGCCAGTCGCAAGGAGGAAATGAGCCAATAAACCCACGTCTGGCGAATCATCGTAGTGTTTCACGCGCGGCCCATGGAGCTGAAGTAGTAGAATGTCTGTGTCGACGCGGAAATAGAAATCGTCACAACTGGCTCCTGGGAGTCCAGCTGGAAGATGGACAATGTGGTTCGCCTTGATGGCCTGATAAAGGGCTTCTGCACGAGACTCCCGGCATAGGTTGACGGCCATGGGAGCCGGGCTGGGGCAATACCGTGGGCAAAAGTGCTGCTCGTCGTGCCCCTCATCGTGAGGCTTAGTTTCCAAAGCCACTAGCCGAGGTGGTTCGTTGAAATATATATTGGCCCAAATTTTTAAGCGGAGTTCTTTGGGAAAAAGCGATATGGCCATGTCTAGAATACTAGTAGTAGCGATAGTGAAGCGGGGGATGTGGGGGGTTGAATGGAATGGCGTTCTAGAGGGTTCGGAGACTACCGAATCTGGACATCACGTGATATTGCTTCTTTCCGGCCATCCCCAACATCTGGGTTGGCGACATTACGAGTCCACTCCGCTTTGCTCCACAGGTTGCGGACACTTTACTTGATACCGTTAACTATCCTCCATACACATAAATGTATGTACTTCGCCGGCGGTGCAAAGTGTTTATCGGTCTGGAGGATTCCGTTTGTCTCGGCGTCAAAGTTTTCTCGGTCTAAAGTCGCAGTTTGTCTAGAAATACAATGGCCATGGCGGTGTACTTGGTGGAGATGCGACCACATGTTCGACCATACTGTGTTCCCCCTGTGTCCCCGCGCTAGAGACACTCCACCCAGAAGATCATTCCGCTTCTAAGTATGCGATTGCAATGGGGGTTATGTGGCACAGCCCAATGGCGAGTCATTGTGAAAAAGCAACCGTCTTGTTGCGACGTCGCGTCGAAATGTTGAGGCCGGTTGAGTACTGTCGATAGCCGGGCATGGGATTCTAGATATAGAATGCCTATACGGGAGACGCATGTCCAGGATGAGCCTGCAGGCTACATGGGCAGCAAGACGAGCGGGGAGCGCCCTGGAGTACTTAACACTGAGTTCTTGATGAGGCTCTAAGTGGATTCGCGACGGGTGTCCCACTGGAGTCCCACTGGAGAAATGGACGGCGCCAAAAGTTGTGGAGTTGTTGGTCGCACGACCCGCTGTATGTGAAGTCACACTGACATAGGCGCGGATGCGATGCCGGGCAAAGGGTCTAGTTTTGTTGGCATTGGGCTTGATCGACGATTCCGAGCACGTTCAATGGCTTGCCTCTGGGGCTCGGAGGAGGCTGAAAGATTTGAGGCTCCATGTGACAAGGCTGGGCATCTTTGCAGCCGCGTTGTTGGTCGTGGAGCTCTTCCCCCTCCCCCGCTTTAAAGCCAAAACCACCCCTCTTCCAGCGTCATACGGCAGACACCGCACAGCAACGGCACGTGTCTTGACCCCGACGACTGCCGATTAACCACCGAATCCTCCCGTCTTCTCTCTACGATGCTCTCCCTGCGATCTGCTCTCTACCACTTCTCCTTCAATCCGTGAATTCGACTTCCCTTGCCCCGACCTTTTCTTGCCGCAAGACCCTTTTGTTGCTGCGTGCCCCGAGGACCAAGGCTGTTCTTCACACATCACAACTCATACACATCTCTGCACCAATATCATAAAGCATTTGGTGTATTGTGCGACCTAATCGACGTCGCCAAAAATTCTTCCGTGCCTCAACTGCGCCCAAGATTGCTGTCTGCGCCCAGTACTGGAGAGCGACACCGCCGAGTAACCACTGCATCTGTCGCGCTTATCCCACAGCTTCGATCGCAAACGGAAAGTCCTTCTCGCATTAGAGAGTCGGCCTGCGCATACAATTGCAAGCAGAAAAACAAATTTTACAGCATGGCGACACAAGACATTTCTGCGCACGCAACGGAACCTCAGCCGGTGCCCAAGGAAGAAATTCAAGAAGAATCACAATCGCACTTGGATGAAGGGAAGCTGAAGCAGTTCTTTATTGGATCCATAGATCAAGGAACTACGAGTACTCGCTTTATTATCTTCGACGGTCTCGGTGAACCCGTAGCCCAGCATCAGATTGAATTCACCCAAAAGTATCCTCAATCAGGGTCAGTAGATATCTGCACCCGAACCAAAACTTCTCTCTAATCGGCACAGATGGCATGAGCACGACCCATGGGAAATTATTGACACCGTGGAACAATGCATTGACAGGGCAACAAACATTTTCTTGGACAATGGCCACAATATCGAGGACATCAAGGCTATTGGCATCACTAACCAGCGTGAGACGACAGTGGTGTGGGACACTACCACCGGTCTGCCTATTTGCAATGCAATCGCTTGGTACGTATGGCACATGCACAAAACGCACATGTGATTTGGCTGACCCACTTCGCCTATCGGTAGGCCAGATACCAGAACCAAGGGATTAGTGCGTGAGCTGAAGGATCGCAAGGGTGCTGATGAGTTGTTGAATCTGACCGGTCTTCCCCTATCAACCTACCCTTCATCGGTCAAACTGCGATGGCTGCTTGACCATGACGAAAATGTCAGGAGCGCGTACGAAGAAAAAAGACTTTCATTCGGTACCATTGATTCTTGGATATTATATAACCTGAACGGTGGAAAGGAGGGCGGAATTCACGTAACAGATTCAACTAATGCGTCAAGAACCATGTTTGTCAACCTGTAAGTTAGCCACCCGCCACTATATTTTAGCCAAAAGCGCAAGCACTCGCTAACGCACCGACAGGCACACCGTTCAGTACGATGACAAGCTTCTAGACTTTTTCGGAATCGACCGCACCAAAGTAAAATTACCAAAAATCGTTCCGTCTTCATCGCCAGATGAATTCGGGTACATAAGAACCGGTATATTAGAAGGTGTACGGATTGCTGGATGCCTCGGTGATCAATCTTCGGCTTTGGTTGGTCAACAAGGGTTCACGCCTGGTTCTGCAAAGAATACGTACGGCACGGGTTGCTTCCTGCTATACAATGTTGGCGAAAAGCCTGTCATCTCCTCGCATGGCCTGCTGGCCACCGTTGCGTATGATTTTGGTGGAAACCGGAAGCCAGTATATGCACTTGAAGGAAGCATTGCCGTAGCGGGCAGTGGCGTCAAGTTCCTCATGAACAACATGGGCTTCATTACGCATTCGCACAAGATCAGCGACTTGGCAGCCTCTGTTGAAGATAACGGTGGATGCGTCTTTGTCACGGCTTTCAGTGGTCTTTTTGCTCCTTACTGGATCGACGATGCGAAAGGCACCATATTCGGAATCACTCAATTCACAGAGCGGGGCCATATCGCTCGCGCAACCCTTGAGGCAACATGTTTCCAAACAAGGGCAATTCTCGACGCTATGGAACTAGACAGTGGTCACAAGCTTAATATGCTTGCAGTGGACGGTGGCATGAGCAATTCTAATTTGTGTATGCAGGTACGTGAACATTGACTTGATATTTCTAGGAAGTTTCTTCTTGCTGACCACGAACAACAGACTCAGGCAAATATTATCGGCATTCCTGTAGATCGTCCGGCAATGCGCGAAACCACTGCGTTAGGTGCAGCCATCGCAGCTGGATTTGCCGTTGGCGTATGGAAAGAATTCGAGGAGCTGAAGGAAATCAACCAGAAAGACCGCATGATTTTTAAACCAAACGTGGACAAAGAAGTAGGCGAGAAGATGTTCAAGAAATGGGGACGGGTAAGTCATTATTATCCAGATGTTACACGTGATGAGTAAACTGACTTTTGGTTTCAATCTAGGCTGTCGAGATGTGCCGCGGCTGGTTAGATGCTGGGGAGGCTAATGGGGAGTTCTCATGATTTGCATCTATATTGGAGACTAATATATCCATAAACGCTTCAGTGCATTTCTTCTTGGCGCCAGGAAGTACGGAGTTGGGAGTGTTGCTTCAGAAAACACCAAGTACATTGTGATATGGATGTTCATGCTCTAAGTGGGCTACAAAGTGGATTGATAATCGACGAGATGGTATGGGCCAGACGGGGTTCCTACAACCGCTTCTAGTATAGACACTGCCCCAGCACGGCATGGGAATGAGATTTGACAGTATCGGTATTGGATAAGCTACTAGCTCAATCCTTCTATGACATCGCCACTCACATGTGTACTACCTCATTTTCAGCCTGAATGTCCCATGCGTCTTGTCGAAACAAAGTAGCCTGTAAATCGCCTACATGCCGGATATAATTTTACATAGTGCACCAATGAAATAACGCCAATAAGGCTGCCAAGGTGTCAATACGGTCAGCGCACGCGCATGTTGACTAATGCAGGCTTCTTCGCGTCTCACACCATTGTCATGCAGATGCGGCACGACGTACTATAAAACTAAGCTGAATGTAGCTGTACTGGGGAACCAACATCGACGATTACTCACTGATGTCTTACTTGGCTCGAAAGTTTACCATGTACACGAACAGCCCTGCAAAGACAATAACATGACAGGTAACAAGGAACAGATGTTGCTCAGCTGTCGTATCGAACTTCCTTGTCTGGGCCTGGTGGTTGCTAACCTGCTTCTTCTTCTCTTTTTTTCAGACGAGTCAAATCATCCGCTAGCAACACGAGAACTGGTGGCAAAAACGATCGAGTCCCTAGGAATGGTATCCTGGTCTTTTTTTTTCCTGCAAACACCTGCAGTACTATCTTGTCGGCATTCGCGAAGACTAACTACACATGCTGGTTCTATGCTGGATTTGATAGTAAGCCGACGACTAAGAATGGAGCATATTACCCTTTCATCTATTTTCCTGCGCCAGGCCCACCTTCGATACTATACAGAGGAGCGGCACGTCGCTTCCTTCCGCGGACCTGCTGTACCGGGTGCCTGGTCCTCTTGTATTTGCATGTATCGGGTACTGGACGTTCCCAGGACGACTTGTCAAAAGACGAGGTTTTGCAATTGAGTTTTTGGGCATAGTAGCGCTTCCGATTGTGCCGGGTGTGCTGTCAAAAGACATGGTGCGATTTGGAAGTATCCTGGAGCTGTCTGGGTCCACGGAAGTGAATGGACGGACAGTGTAGCGGTGTAGAAAGGAGCCCAAGAAAAGTCACTGCCAATCCCATTTGCTGGGAGTGAGAAAAAAGGGCAATACGGGGAGGATGGATACACGTGGCTATATGAGGGAAATATCTACGTATGTTCGTGGCGTCACATGGCACTGATCTACTAGTACCGAGTGATAGCCGGCAGTACTTGCTAGTTAGTGGACGGCGTCGTCGGCCTTTTGTAAACGGCATCATTTCGCGGTTATACCGCAATTGTCGTTTGGACACAGTCAGGCCGGTGAGTGGGGGGGCCCAGACGTACCGTTGGACTATGTCACACAACCATACAGACTTGCAAGTAGTCGCCGTATGCGGGACGGCAAGCGATGATTGCGCAACACCTGACCTCCGGATGCTTTCGCGATGCAAACTGGGACCGGGGAAGCGGGACAGCAAGCATCGAGGATGAAAAATCGGTGAGTAACGGTGTAGCCAAGTACTTGAGTTGGAGGATGAAACGTGTGCCGCGATACCACAAATGCGTCGTGTTGGCGTGGTTGGGCGGGCGGGCGAAGTCATGGAGATGCCGCTACGACGAGGTATATCAATCAATACTCGACGTTGTGCTTCGAGATGCACTGGATGTGGGAACCAGAGCGACCCCGGCCTCGAAGCTTACTTTTGTCTGCTGCCAGGGATACTCCAACGGCTGCAGGCACCCCCCCGACATGCAACGGTACAGGTAAGTTGTAGATCAACCCTGACCTGTGCGCGCCTGGTGGCTCCGAACTTAGTGCATGGTAGGCCTGTCCTTGCCACCAGATGGCCTCTCCGCTGATTATCACACCCCTGGGGGTTCAAACCGACGTTCATTACGCACGCTACCCTACCATCTTATCTCCTGGACATGGGGACATCCCGTTGATCCGCTCGGCGTCCGCATTGGGCTGCAAGCTTTCGCTCAAGGTTGTTGGAAGCGAACAGACTTCAAACATGGACGTCTCCACCCAGCTCTATGGCGTGCAAAAGGCTCGACCACACATGAGAACCCGGTCCCGCTGGAGCATCCATGTCCGCTACAATGATGCATGCTTGCTGCTGATGGGCCAGGTTCCAAATCGACAAGGGCCGTAGTGTCTCTGCATAGCTCCACGGGTACCTGATCGCACTGACGTCTATCCAAGTTGTAGTGTCTGGAGACTACTATAACATAACGGACCGTCGCGCATCTGCATGCCAATCAAGCTTGAAAATTCTCCATTCCAACGTACCAACTGCATTGCTTGCCTTGCCGTCCCATTCCCACCTTTTGCCACATTTTTGCGGACCCTGTGCCCGCCCTACGACTGCACCCCTCTCATACCCTCTTAGCCATCTCTCCCAGACCATCATGTGCGACTATACACAAGTGCAGTACAAGTGTACGCATGTACGATATGTTGTCAAGGCATGGTGTACCAAATATCAACAAACTCATGTACGGTGCCCGGCAAATGTCACTGCAGTGTAAGAACCCACATGCCCAATGCAAGCGATTGCCTCGCAATGCTGACTCCTTCTTCTTAGAGAATATAGATTGAACGACAATTGTGGTTCGTAAACACTGCCTCCTCATAGGACATTTGGATCATGTTCATTCGTACTAACAACAAAATCTAGGCGATTGTCGACCATGACACATTATCAACCTCAGTTCATCCCATTTCTTGTCTGTAAAAACAAAAAGTTGTGACATTACGCGGCGTTACATGGTGGACTTTCGCATAATACCCATTTTGGAATTATTTTTTTTCTCGGCACCTGTTGATTACTAGTCGAATTGCATCATCGTTGTCCTTTACAAGAGTCATATTGCTCTCGCCATTGTCGTTTCCCTTCCCGCCACAAAAAAAAACACAATTTCTCTGGACACACTGAGCCGAAATTGCAGCCAGTAGGGTTCGACAAATCGACTCAAAGGCCACCGGAATCCTCCTCTCTCCCTCCCCCCTCCCCTCACCAATCCAAGGGGTCCAGACTCGACGGAAGGCTCTCAATCTTCCCCAAATGGCCTTGGGCATACATGGAAGCGCTCAGAATTACCCCAACGGTAAAAAAAGGTGACATTCGGCATTCCCCAATAATCGAGACAGCGTGTGTGTGTGTGCTTGTTATTGCATTAGCCAAAACCCAAGTCAGTGGAGGATCACCTGTCTGCCGAAATTCTATCGGGACGGCGACAACTCCGGAGGGTTGAAAGCCACGCCGCTAGAGAAGAGTGGTCGGCCAGCCGCCCGCCGCCTAGGAAGGTGCAACACGAACGGGATTCGGAAGACGCGCTCAGCCGATCGATTTGTCTACCCTCTTGCCTTTCATTCGTTTCATGTTTGACATGCAGTTCGCCTGCAAGGAAAATCACAATGAGAGCCGAGAAACATCAGCCCTTCGGCCCAATCTCGGCCTGCGCATCATGGCCCTAAGCTTCGTATCCATGACGGAGTGAAGAGCCCGTGGGTGGACAGTGCCTGTCTCGCATTGCAATATGGTCGCCTCCAGATGGCTCGGTTTCAAAGTCTCGAGTCAGATTCATATTGCGACGAGGGAGAGAGAGAGAGATACGGAAAGAGAAAGAGAGAGCAGTGTGGTGTGGTGTGGTCTGCTTTTTTCTCTCTTTCCTATTGTCGGGTAGTAGCGGGAGTTTGAAATGGGGGAAAGCTTGCTTTGGGGCGTTTGGTATAGAATCTGTACATAGTACTATGTACGGGGCTTGGGTATGTGTGTGTGTGTATCGATTCAGGCACGCATGCAGCCAGCCATAGTTAGTCGACTTATGCAAGTCACTGAATGGAAGTGTGGAACCACAGCCCCGTGAAAGAAGCATGTAGGGCATCAATACGCGTAGCTAGCAATGAGCGTCTGACCAATGACAGGGCTGAGGTTGGTCGGAGCACAGGCCGCCTTGGCTGTCTATTGCCCTCTGTGTCGACACAGCAATCTTACTGCCACAGCCTGCCCGCCACACAAGCTACTTTACTACTATACATATGTGCGTGGACAGGCGCTTATCGACATACCATCGTATATCCATCATCATCGCACACGAGTCAACTCTCCTCCTTGCCTTTTCATGGCCACATGGCGTGACAAGCCATTTTTGTCGCCCTTTTGACTTTGCCCATCCTCCTTACCAGGCCTCGACGCTCTTCTCGTATCAAGGCCCAGCCCTTTTCTTTTGCGCAAATCACTCTTCCCATCATCCAGGACTGTGCTCAGCCACCTTGACCATCGGGCCGCAGGGTCTCACTCACGACACAAGGACGCAGCTCGACCTGGTGACTTTGGTGCCAGCATCGTACCAGCCCGCGTCAACGATGCATGTTCCGTCCTATGCCCCCCCTTCCCAAGGTCGTCATATGCACGCACCTTGCTGCCGTGTCCTTGATGCTGACCTCATGTGAGAAAGCAACAAGAAAGATCCAGATGACTACCAACATGAATCCACTTCTGTTTCACCACCAGACATTTTGTCATTTCCCCCCCTTCCATTCATCTACCCCACAAAGGAATGCATTCCGCCCATAGGACCATGGGTGTTGTTGCAAGTCCCGCGCGGAGTGCCTCGTCCACCTCATTGACCAGCAGCAACAGCGGGAACACTTGCGCCTAAGCGGTCGTCGCTTGCGATTCACCGTAGAAGCATTCTGGAAAGGCGAATCATTGGACGGGATTACCAAAGCGCGACCTTTGCGTCGTGGATCTGCGCCACTGACTCGCACTCGACCCAAATCATGAGGCAGGAACCAAGAACAATTACGGCGCAGCATCTCTTGCCCATCGCTTGTGCGCATTTTTTTTTCAAAGATGCTGCGGAATCACAGGATTGGCCCGGACACTCAAAGCCGGGATGAGCCTACATGTGTATACATGTGAACATACGGATGCGCATGGAAGGGAGAAAATTCCCGGCCCGTTGGTTTGGTGTTTGCTGGTATGCCGCTGCAATCCGCCCTTTGTCCATCTAGGTATTCTAACTACTAGTCGCTATATGTACTAGGCACTAAATATACAAAAAAGAAATATGTATATAGTATATGCGTACGTAAATATGTACAATACATACCGCTAGGCCCACGACAAATACTTGGTCACGTTGAAGGCTACAAACCATGACCCGTGCTTGCTTGAACCTGGCACTCAGGAATCGGTACTATAGTTCCGCCGTCAAGTGTGTCTGACGGTGCGTAGGCTGGGTCATAAAGTTGGTTGCTTTTGTCGTTTGGGGTTTGCACTTCCGATTCCCCGACCTAACTAAGTAGCACCCCTCCCCCCCCCCAACCTTGACACACGGCATGGGCTGTGCAAGCGCAAGTGCAAAAGTGCGCGCTGCTCATCAGCCTAGACGTGTGTCGTGACGGGCGCCAACTTGGTTTCTTAGTTAGCGGCTGATGACGCGCCGGCTCGACCATGGTGCAATTGCGCTAAAAAGTCAAGTTACAGTATGGTACTACTCCCAAAAGAAAAAAGAACATTCACGGTCCTTGACTCGCGTGTCTCTTCTCGCGTGGATGCTCTCCCGGCATCCCACTTACTGCTCGCTAAGTTGTATACGGTCAGAGGGAAATGGGGGGTCACGGATTGTGTTTAACCTTGACACGAAAAGCGGCCCTAGATGACACGAACAAATGTCCCCTTGCAATGTATTCGCACCAGCCTATCACAGTCAGGCGCGGATAGGCGGAACAACACGCCCAATTTCGCATGCCCTGGATCATTTTCTAGGGTCGTCGCATCCAAACTGCCCAAAACTGCATGGGTAATGTATCATCCGGTGTATCTTTCTTTGCTTACAACATTGTTGCTAATCCAGTCCCATCAGCGTCGTCTGGGGAGTCGGGTACGGCCGCTAACTTTGCGAACACATAACTGAACAGGGACTTTACCAGTAGTACTAGTGTTTTTTTTCTTCTTATCCCTCTCTTTTTTTTCTTCTTTTTTTTCCCTTCATGCTTACAAGGTTAACAGTCGCCGTTCTAGTCTCTCACTCCTGCCTTTTAGCTGCAACTTTTTTTTCTTCTGTGGCTGTCAATTCACAGCATACATACATACACCAGAGAATTTTTTTCCCTGAGGCAAACACTAATGATAGCCCGCACAATAGTAGCGTGGCCGGCAGTTTGTGACGTGCGTCGGTACTTGTGATGCACGACTGTCATTAAAATGCTTCCTTCAGCGCACGCAACGACTACTGTGACTGGCAGGTGACACACAGTCGAAGGACAGGCCGTTTCACATCTTTTTGGTGCTCCAGGATCTTCGCTGGACGCCTAATCGGTACGGCCCGAGCTGTCAAGAGATGGATGAGTAAAAAATCAAAAGGCTTGGTTTGCATGTATTGACAAGTCTGCAGCCGTCCTGACAACGGTAAGATTACGCGTGCGCTGACAGAGGGCGACGAGAAAAAACGTGTATGTACTATGTACCGTATAATGCCGCTGATTAGCAAGCCCAAAGTTTGTCAGGAAACTTCAGATCAGAGTGTTTTCATTGCAAGGACTGGGGTCTGCATGGCTTGTGATAGGTTGGCTGTTTTGGTTTGGGGCAACGGGGGGAACGGCAAGCCACGTATTGTATTTTTCATCTTCACAAACCTTCTTTAGACGGGCAAACTCGGCGTTTAGGGGTATTGGTTGCACAAAGACCGGGCACGCGACAAAGGTTTACATCCGGACCGGAGGGTCATCGCCGATGTCCAACGATGTCCAAGTCGAGAATACTTCACAGCAATGCAACAAAAGATCCCGCCATGGCATGGGCGGAGTAAAGTCCGTGGCACTTGGACAGCGGCGCTTTCCACCCTTGCTTCAATCTGAGACGTACGACAAAGTCCCAGGTATGACGTGCAGCAGGCTATTGAGCTAGTCGCGGATCACCTCGGAGTTTTAACATCGGGTCATGCGCGAGTGTGGAGACGATTGTTGGAGCACGACTACCACAAAACACCAGAGCGGGACGCAGAGACAAAATTGGTTGGCCGTTTTGAAATATTCATACCTTGATCGTCTCCATATAGGCTCGGCGGACCTGGGTGCCGCCAAAAACGACACAGATATAGTTGGCGGGCTGACAAAAGCTACTCCAATGCTCGCTCCGTTACAAGGGGCCGGCAGTGCTTCGGTGCTTCGCTTCAACCTCCGCACCCCCGCCGGCGCTATCCATGAGAAACGTGGGCAAGCTCAGTTTGGCAAGACTAGCAGCCTAATACCGGATCTGCGCGGGATGGCTAGTAAGTGCGTATGGACTCCAGTACATTTGTAGAATAGAAGCTAGGCAGGGTCAAGCATACCCCCTTCTCTTCGGAAGCATGGAGACGATGACACGAGCCATGCTGACGTTGAGCTGCCGCAAGCAATACCGGGGTTATCGTCGAGCAATGATTGCGAAACTCATGGCGATGCTGGCGCCATGTTGCTTGTGGCAATAAGCCGATCGCCTATAATCCATAGGGCTCGGGTGTCGTAAATGCACGAAAGCCTGCAAAGCTTCCCGCCTCATGCCCACCTCCGCCTTTCGGTGACATCGCCGAAGCCCGGTGAAAACGAAGCAAGGCTTGAGGGCGAGGCTGACGTGGAGGGGTAATATATATATATATATATATGTGTGTGTGTGTGCGTGTGCGTGTGTACTTAGTAAGTGTGTACTTACCGATGTACACTAAATGCAGTATACAGCTGTGTACAGTATATACTATTACTATTACATATATGTGGGGTATATCTTTTGGCCAAACGATATTATTGTGTTGCAATTGGATGTCAGGTTATGTGATATGTGCGGATGTGCCTCGGGTGACATGACTCGCTATTGGGAACAAATGGCTGATCGCCTGAAGGTGTGTACATACATTGTCGGATGTATTGGTATCTCAGTATCTACATCACATGCATGTGATATAAATGGTCATTTGTCGGATAACACTTAATCAAGTGTCGGCCAACAACTGCATGATGGACACGATCGACGGGAGCTTCCGGCAAGGGGTTGCAAGACCAAAAGGGCGGATTCTGAGAGGTAGTCTTGACATGATTAGCACATTGCATATGGTAAGTTGTGGTTGCTGACTATTGTTCGCTTTGATCCGTATCTCACTCGGTTTGACTCGCAATTCCTGCCGTAGTACCCTGATGTCCTCGTTGTACCTGCCTCGTCGCATTGGAAAAACGGCCGTCCCCATCCTACAGCTCACACACATCCACACGGTACATGCGTTTTTCTGCATCTGCCGAGGAGGATGTCTGTGAGCGTGTTTGTAGCCTGGCATGATTGTGGATTCGCAGTGAGCCTTTGCCAGGCCTTGTCACCGCTCATAAGCCGAGCTACAGCCGTTCCAAAATCAAGCAGCTGGCAAGGCTAACCGACTGCAGGATTGGGTGCGCGATGCTTCGTCTCGGGTATTCCTGCTTGGTCGCAGGTGCACATGAAAGAGGAGAAAGATTGACAGTGACGGCATGTCGGACAAGCGTCCGATTCAGAAAGGACGACTCCGTTAGCGAGCCGTCATCATGGTAAGCAATATGCGGGGCCCATATAGGGCTGCATGAGCCGGGAGCACTCATGTCAAGGTCTAGCTCTGGAGAAAGAAAAAAAATTTAAAATAAATCAAAACCATGGTGGTGACAACGAGCGGCAAAGTCCGCTGTCAAGGCGTGGGAAGTTTGAATATCCCCAGCTGTGTGAACATGTCACTTGCTGACGCTCGTGACGCGGGATGCTGCACTTTATGCCGGTGTGCATAATATCAAAGTGAGAAAAGACCCGAAAGGATATGCACGACATGAATGAGACGTATCGGTGTGGGCTATGGCAGAGAGGCCATCCTGGTCGGGGACAATATTGAATTGAATCTACGGCTAGGGTGTTGCGTGTTGGTTTGGGTGCGTCCATGTCACGAGCAGGTCGGTGCTGCAAAGTGTGAATCTTGTTGCTGCATGTTGAGGACGGCGTGGGTGCTAGGGACGGGTCAGGACGCATGCATGCAAGCCGTGTGCTTGGTAAGTAGGATATAGAGAGCCATGTGAGCAGGCGATCAAAGTGCAACAGCCGTAGAGCCAGAGTTGGGGTGTGAGAAGGTGAGAGAGAAAGCGTCCTTTTTTTAGCGTGGCACTAGACGCGCCCTGATTGGCCACGACGACGTGTCCCCGAGGCGAGACTGCTCGCGGCGCCGCCTTGTCTTCTCATCCGCATTTAGCATCCAAACATGTCCCTACCACAAGACATCCCAACCCCCGACAATGCCTTTTATGTGCTCGTCACGGGCGCCAACAGGTTTGCACCTCGAACACGCTAGGCTCGGTGGCACACAGTTGACTCGTTTTGCAGCGGCCTCGGCCTCGGGATCGGGACTCGGCTGATTGATGAGTTTCTCCAGACCCGGCCCCAGACGGAATCCCTCGTCCTCATCATCACCACACGCGATCAGCGCAAAGGCGACGCCACGATTTATAGGCTAGAGCAGCACCTGGCAAACACCATCCGCTCCCATGAGCGCAAGCTCCCAGGCATTGCTCAGGTTCTGCGCAACCGTGTACACTTTCGGCAGGAGCGCTTAGATCTGCTGAGTCTGGTCTCGGTGCAGAAGCTTAGCAAAAAGCTACGAGAGACGACGCCTAAGCTCGACGTTCTCATCTGCAATGCTGGCATTGGCGGCTGGACGGGGGTCGATTGGCTCCAGGCCATTTGGACCATCCTCACCAATTGGAGCCATGCCATAACCTGGCCTACCTACAAGATCTCTGGTATTGGATGGCTTGCAAAGCCCCAGATACAAGCGGAAAAGGAGGTGGAAGAGCCGCCTCTAGGCCAAGTCTTCTGTGCTAATGTCTTTGGTCACTACCTGCTAGGCCATTACCTTGCACCGCTGCTGGCCAAGCACCCCAAGAGCAATAAGACGAGGGGCCGCATCATCTGGGTCAGCAGCCTTGAAGCCTACGACCACGTGTTTGATGTACAGGATATACAAGGTATCCTTTCTAACATGCCATACGAGGTCAGCAAGCGCCTGACAGACGTCTTGGCCATTTCGTCGAGGCTACCGCGTACAAGGCAATCCGTGGCCCAATATCTGGAGCCAGCCAAAGACAAAGGCGAAGCCAAGGACGAGGATGATGAGGAGACGACGGAGCCACGGCTGTACGTCACCCACCCGGGGATTTGCGGAACGGCGATTATGCCACTCCCGCTGATACTTGAATACTGCATGCTGATTGCTTTTTACGTGGCGCGGTGGGTGGGCAGTCAGTGGCATACGGTCAGCGTGGAGAAGGGGGCGACGGCCATGGTGTGGCTGGCGCTTGTGAGTCAGAGCACCCTAGACAGCATCGAGGCAAACGAGGGCGTGGGCAAATGGGGGAGTGCAACAGACTTTTGGGGACAGGAGCGTGTAGATCGCACCGAGGTGCCGGGGTGGGGTTGGGGGGGCAAGATTGGGGAAGAGGGGAGGAGGAGGAGAGGCAGGGATCCGTATGCAAAGGACCTGTGCAAGGAGAGCCAGGAGCGGTTTGTCGAGACTGGGACCAAATGCTGGGAACAGATGGAAAGGCTGCGTGTCGAATGGGAGGATCGGCTGCGTAGCGCTGGAGTCGGTGTGGACATGTAGTGAGGCAGCAATCTTGTTGGCACATGGAAGAACCGGGGCAGATAGGCAGACATGCAGACATGCAGGCAGGCAGGCAGACAGGGTGTATGTTGAGTATATACGTACGTACATACGTATGTGGATAGACATGTAAGTACATGTGCATGGTACGGTATGTGGGTGTCATTGGCACTGTTTCTAATGGGGTGTAATGTTGGCGGTGGTGCTCATGGTTGATATTGGGTGAAGGAGCAGCAAAGTTTGGGCTAAGTAGAGTCGCCATGCTTGCCCCGCTCCTGCATGCAACAATGTCATGCTCAAAGGCCCAGTCAGAGAGCGCAAAAGGTCGACGAGGTGAAGAGGGCGCATTGCAGGTACATGTACTAGCTAGCGACCGACATGAGTCCGAGCATCGGAGAATAGTCCGACGGGCGATCACTGAAGATGGAGTATGTAGTCTGTATACATAGTTGTTACTATGTGCTAAGTAAGTAGGTGCTGGTCTACTGATATGGCCGACTTGAGGCGCGGGCCTGTGCCGGCTCGGGTTGACAGGTGAAGGGTGGGTGCTAGCCGATGGCTCAACAGCCCGAGTGGGTGGATGGCGTGCGGCTCGCGAGCAAAAAAGCCCCGACGACAAGTTGCCAAAGCAACTGAGGCGAAGGAAAAGTATATTGTCATGACACCCGTGGCCCGTCGGGCGTGTGTGTCCATGAGTGGGAGCAGTGTGGATGGCAGCTTGGCAAAGCAGCCAAGCACGTGACGGAACCATCCATGAGCGCAGAGCCAGCCCAGCGCTACTGAGGACAGCCGGGCCCAGCCCAGCGATGCCCAGAGACAGCCACGGCCCTAGGGACGCGCCGCCCGTTTTACTATGGGAGGCGGCCGTCCAACAGCAAGGCGAGCTGGCACGTCCGTGTTTGGATGGACACGGAGCATGTGTGTGCGAGTATGGACGGATGTGCATGTGTGATGTGGAGAGAGAGGGAGAGCGAGGGAGGGAGGGGTAAGGGGGGTGTTCGTGACGCCATGCAGGCCTCATGCAGGCCGGGCAGGGAGGCAGGCGGGTGCCCAAGGACAAGGGCGGGCGGCGCCCCCTCCTCTCCCCACGCACTCGCCGCCGGCGGATGGTTGCGCTGGAAACGCGCATGGTGGAAAAGTGGCCAGTGGCCAGTGGCCAGCTACTAATAAAAGGCGGGCGCCCAACATGCAATGGCAGCATAGCAGCCCGTTGGACTGGGCCGTTCCCTAATAAAATGCTAGGTGTACCAGTAGAGCACTGCCAAGGGCTCCCCGTTGTGCCTCTGCCTTCCACTTGCCCCTTCCCCTTCTCGCTTGACCCTTCAGGGCTTAAGGCGGCTCCCCGTGGCAGGTGGCGGTGGTGGTGGTGGCGGCGGCGGCGGCCTTGATGCCCGATTCATCCCCCCCCTTTGAACATTGCAACTGTGCCATTGACCCCAAGTCCACTCTTGATGTGCACCACCACTATCACCACCACCACCACCACTGCTCCTCGACGTGCGCAAGCAAGCCCCGTATCGTGCGCCCTCGTTCTTATTCTTCTTTCTCATCGTCACATTGCTTTTGCCACACTTGCGCGTGTCATCACGCGTCCTAATGCAGCCTAGACACTAACCCAAATACTCAGCCGCAACCTCTCCTCTCCCACAATCGCAAGCACTGTATATACACACAAACACTATATACATACATACATACACACGCGCACGTGCGAGGAGGGCACAGTACAATTCACAGCTACGCGTCTAGCAACCAATCAATGGAACCCAAGGGCGATCCGCTCCCGAGCGACTTCCCTCCCATCTTCACACGCGACACTTCACTTGGCGCCCTCTTGCGCGCACTCCCGTCATACATTGTGCCCGCACACGACTCGACATTTACAACCGCCTAGCTCCATTGTGCTAGAAACAAGGTCGTGATTCTGGCCTCTGGTTCCCTCATTTTTATTCCCCGCTTGAAGCCAAAACCCACGCCGTCTGTGTTTAGAATCCCTACACCAACATGTCTACTTCGCCCTCTCTGCGCTCCTCCTCGTTTGGAGACAGGCCGAGACCCTCTACGCCAGACTCCATACCATCTGCCGCCTCACGGGGGTCCTATTTCTCTGTTGCCCCCAAGTCCGAATACCTCAAAAATGCAATCCATGCACGGAGGGCCCAGCCAAGTCCATCGCTACCCCCTCAGGATTTGATACCCAAGCCTTCTTCGCCTGCGCCAAGCTCCCCACAACAAACAACGGCCCGAGTCTCACCGGATATCTTTCTCCAGTATGCTCTGTCCGAAGAACAAACGGCGCCTGTTTCTCCCGTCCAGCGGAAACGACCCTCCGACTTTGGCTATGCGACATCCAAGACGAACAGGGAGCTCAGCAAGGAGATTGAAAGACTCAAGGAAAGCCTCATGACTGCCAATTTGCGGGTGGAGTTGCTCAGCAGGAACAAAAAGGAATCACAAGACAAACTTGCCTCGGCCTTGGAAACGATAGAGCGCCTTGAGTCCATCGAAGACGAGGTCCATGATCTTCGCGCTGAAAATAAGAAACTAAAGCTTAGAGTCAACAGCATGAAAGAGGAAATGGCACGCCTCAACAAAGTCAACGAGGACCATCGCAAGATCAACGAGGAACTCACTACCATAGCAAGCGAGAGTGCTGCACACTGGTCGGCTCACGAATCCGCCATTGACGAAGCAGCTGAATGCATCATCAAGATGGAAGAGGAGAAAGCTGCCCTGTCCCAGGAACTTCAGGAGCTCAAGGAGCGAGTCGCTGCTATTGAACGCGTCTCTTCCGAAACCCCGCTCGCCCTTGGCCTTGACAAATATCCATCGCGTGTCTACAGCGTCGACGAATCGCGGCCCTCGACTAGCCATTTTGACTCGGACTACTATAGTCAACCTGATTCACCCCAGCCAAAACCAAGCAGCGAATCGGTCAATTCCTTGAGACCTTCGGAGCGATCAAGAAAGTTCCTTGATTCGACCGAGCAACACAGACGATCAGCTCGCAGTCTGGTCCAGCGCATGTCGGCAGCATCCCTAAGAGCACTTTCCGAGGCAACTCCGTGTCCTACCTACCAACAGCAAATTGCTACTGTCGAAGAAGAAGATAGATCGCCTACTCCCCGGAAGGCTTCTGTACAGCGCCGCAGGGGCCATGATGCTGCTTCACCGACTTTGATGCCTGCGGCAGAAATTTGCTCTTCTCGACCCCATACCGTGACGCCATACGCAGAGACAACACCCCATCCAGATGGCCTTCGTGCCCTGTATCATCCTGATCGAGCTAGGAACCGCAGAGCAAATAACCTCCGCTCATCTTCAGGCCAATTCGATAGCCCTACAAATTTACATCGTCTTGCCACTCGTCCACAGACTACATACGAAACATGGCAACGGCCTGGATTTGCAGAGTCTGAAGTCGATCTCACATCAGTAGTCGATCCGTTAGAAGACAAAGAGCGGTGGTGGCGTAGCATGGACCGCTTAAATATTGACCATGTAATTGCTCGCTACACAACATTGGAATGAATGGCCCCGATCTAACATGAATCCAGCAACTATCCAAACCCGAGAACCGGCGAAGTTCAATGCTTTCGTCACTCCGATCGGATCGATGATGAATGAAAAGGAACTTTGACGAAGTAAGAACTCATGTGCTTCAGCCAAGGCTAAGTTGCCGCATGTCTGTCTCTCTTCGCTAAACCTACTTGTCACAGGTGGAAGAGGGCGAACCGGTTCGTTCTGGATGACGTGCTGTATCAAAAGGTTGCTGTAATACCCTAATGATGTCTACGACCTTTAATATTTTCTTTACATCCTTCAACTGGCGTTTTTACCAAAGAAGGAACCAATCAGAACGTACTCCATATCAGGAGGATAATGACGGCTAGGCGTAACATCAACGGTGCATCAACATCATGAAGCACGGTTTTGGGTAAGTGTCTTTGTCCACTTGGAGTTTAGTCAAGCAGGTATATACTTTTGATACCCTGAAACTACATTGTTTCGATGTGACTTGACAAAGTACATCCGTGTTTGTACAATTATTATCATTATTATTATTATTATTATTATCGCTATTAGTATTAGTATAGTTAATCCACTCTATTTCGATCAATACATTTCTACTACTCTCAATCTTCTGTGAAGAAGGAGTATATGGTATATGATTCATTACCATCACCACGTGTAAGATGTGATCACTTGTACGTGCCTCTATCTTATTCTAACAAAGAACAGGTTCCTATCTCTGCACAAGTACAAAAACGAGATAGACAAACATCCGCAAAAGTACATGGGCCATTTTCACATGTCCATGCTTTGCTTTTTTCTCTCCATTTTTCCTTCTTTCCCGCCACCACGTAGGTGTTGTGGTTCAAGAGCAAAAGTAACATATTGATGCAGCAACTTTTGTCTTGTTTGCGCGCTCACGCACAGGCGCCTTTGCACATGCCGCGCGCCTGTTTCCGTTTCCTGAACACCCCTGCCCCCACACTTCCCCATCGTCATCGGACAGCTTCCACTCTCGTGTTATCCCCATCTTTCCTTTGACTCCCCCATTTTTACCACCACCCGCGCCCTCTTTCTTTGTCTCACGCACGCGCAGAAACTGCCCCAAACAACGCATCAGATATGCGCTCTTCGCCGTAATCCACCTCGCCCTACACTTTTTTTACCCTTTCGTACACGTGCGATTTGACAAGCGACCGGCGCAATGATATCCTCTGGCTTCACCAATGCGCCCGTCTCGCAGCTCCTCGTCTTCGGCGCTGTCATTACAGCCCTCCTGGCTACACTCACCGATACAAGATACTACCTGCACATACTCGTTGTGCCACACATATGGGGTTATGGCCAGTTTTGGCGTTTTGTAACGTGGCAGGTACGTTTTGGCTACAACTGTCTATTCTGGAGGGGATGTGAAAAGAGGGAAATGCATGAGGAGACCAAAGAAGCTAACACTGAAGAATAATTAGGCTAGCTACACAAATTCCACAGAGGTGCTATTCGCAGTTATTTCGTTCTACCAACTACGCGTTATAGAGCGATTATGGGGAAGTCGCAAGTTTGCCGTAAGTTTTGTCCTGTTTCTATTACTCGCCAAAAGAAGCGATCTCTTTTATAAAAGGCAACAGTAGCTAACAGGATACCCTGATTGAAACAGTCGTTCCTCGTTTCGACTCTACCATACACCACACTCCTACCACCTCTCATCCTAACTTTTGTCTTGCGACCCCTCACATTTGGGCATATGAATCACCTCCCCGCCGGACCCACCGCCATGCTCTTCGCCCTCGTCGCAAACTACTACGCTGCCGTCCCATACACATATCGCTATAGCATCTCTCCCTGGGCACCTACCACAACTACCTCCGCATCCTCCTCACAATCTATAACTGCCCTCTGGTCGCGCAGTTTGACGCTAACGTCAAAATCGCTCTCCTACCTCGCCCCTCTACAGCTCGCCTTCTCGCAATTCCCCGGTTCCTTGATCGCGGCTGCCATTGGCTGGGGTGTCGGCACCGCATACCGGCGAGACCTGCTCCCTGGGGCTACTCGCTGGCGCGTCCCCGGATGGATGGTCGGCGAAGAGAATCGCGATTCGAGAGGCTTTGAGGGGCTGAGAGCGAGATTGGACGCAGAGAGGGAGAGAGAGGGCGGGACTGGGGATGGACTCGCGACGGGGATATTGGCGGGAGAAACGGGAAATGCTCAGCAGGCCAGGCAGAGGAGAACGCTAGGCGATGTTGTGGCCGAGCAGTTCAGAGGGAGGGGATAGGCCTTCTTTTTTGCTATTACTTCTGGTGTTTCTGGTTTCGTATGAGATAGATGTGGCTGGTAGAGGATGCACATGTATATATTTGGTCAAATGATTGTGGATTGCCATGGCTATGAAGAAGAAGAAGAAGAAGAAGAAGAATCGAAAGAGAACCTAGTCATGTGCGACAATATAGCATATATTGATCATTTCACCCTCTCTGTTTTCACCTTTTCCAACTTTTGATCCTGACTCTTTTTACATGTTGGCTCCCCACAAAGATCAAAAGAATCATTCTCAAAGCAGCAGAAGCAGTCAAGTATACATATCATACATCTTGTTGCACAACACGAGCAAGATAAATCTAATACGTCGGTACATGGCGTCATGCACTCTGACTTGCAGCAGAACAACTATCATTGGATTACAAGATAAAAAAAAATGTATTCATTGAAATAGATTGACAATGTTTGATGCACCATTACAGCGTACCCCCGAAAAGATAATGCCCATCATAAAACCCAACAAGGCCCATTGCTAGTGTCACCAGAAACGCCGTCGTCATCATGCAAGACCAAAGATCTGTCTTCTTAAGGATTAAATACTTAGTGCTTGCCCCTGTCGTCACTGCGCGCGGCATTCTTCTTCTTCTCAGCCAATGCCTTCTCGTGCGCAGCAAGTTTCTCCTCGGGGGAACCGTCCTCCTTGAACACCTTTGCGCGGTCAACAGAGCCAGGAATGTGCTCGGGGAGCTCGCTGCGGCCGATGAGCGTAACCAAGATGCTGGCGCCGACAATCATGGTGAGAACAAAGCGATACACGGCGTACCAGTCGGGAGTCCAGCCACGGTATGCAGCTCCTATGGTTCTTATGTTAGTCATCGAATACACGCAAAAAGAACAAAGGAAGGAAGTAACGTTATGGTGGAAATACTCACGGGTATCGACATAGTAAAGCGCAGTGAAGCTCAGGAATTGAGTAATCAGTGCACCCTCAATAGGCATCATGAGCGTCGACCAGGCCACCATAGGCGTCACGACACCAATGGCATACCGCTTGTACCCTTGGTAACCGCCGTAACCCGCCCACTCGAGTCCCCAGTGAATAGCACCCAGAAAGCTGAGAATCGACGCGCCGTATCCGACTTGAAGAGGCTCAATCAGATGCAGCAGGTACGTAGCGTTCTTCTCGGAAATCATAAAGCCGTAGCCGGCAACCGAGTGGTTGAGTTCCCACGACAGGTAGACGGTTGAGATCGAGGTTGCGAGGTAAGGAAGCGTGCCGGCGAGGCCCAGATAGAATGCTTCGCGGGGGACGGCAGCAAGGGAAAATGTGTCTTTGACCGTGTTCTTAATCCCCCCGCCAAATGGTTAGCTACATGAACTGCACATTTTCTTTTGTTAAGGGCAGGACAGCCCGAATACATACCAGATCGTGCTTCATATCAGCCATCATATCCACATCCTTCTGCGGGTCATCGGCGGTGCCAATCTCAGAGAAAATAGGATGTGTAGTACTGCTACTCGTAACCGTCTCGGGCGTAGGTTCTATCTTCTCATTCCTGTATCTGCTCTCCGCCTGCTTCTGGCCCTCCGTCAACTTGCCATCCGCCATGCACCGGCGCAGGATGGCGGATGAGGCCGGCTTCAGCGCACTTGCTGCTTGACGCAGCTGCGGCCTCTTCGCAGCCAGTGACCCAAACTGTGTTTGCCATTGCAGTGACGGCGCCGTGCGGGAGAAGCATGCCGCTGGCCGGACAGACGTAGGTGCCGCGACGGACCTTAACGCTAGACGCGACGCTCCGTTGCGAAGCATATTTAGATATATGGTGATAAGAGCGGGGAGTAGCACACAGGGGGGGGGAAGGGGGAAAAAAAAGAGAAAAGGCGCGCGCGGATAATAGACTGGGTGAATCCACACACACACAGACGGACAGACAGATACGCACACGCACACACTGCAGGAGAACAAGAAGCCGAATATGGAAAAAGAAAAGTAAGAAGAGAATATAGAGAGAGAGCAGGAAAAGGCTCAACTTTGCATTCGTGATTGAACATGTAAGATCCCCCGCAAAATGACGCGCGACACTGCTGTGACGTCATGCTTTGATCCTGAGCTACAACTACATCACAACGCCGGCCATGTTTCGGCATCGTAGCCGCTATCCTTGCAAAGCGGTGGATCGAGATGGTCCTGAGACCCATAAATATCTTGGGCATACTGTCGAAATCAGGCAATCAGTCTTTTCACTGTCGTTCACAGAGTCGGCCCGACGGCCTCGAGGCAAAGTCCACCTATCCCTGTTTTCAGCTGGTTATCAAGATACCGAAGTACCATGAGCCGGCCGGTAACATCACATCTACTAATCAATGACTGCATTGAGTGTCGATAGAAATTTTCATTGCCTTAGGTCGTAGAGTAAAAGAAAGGTCAAAGAGTAAAGAGTACACATTACAAAGAATCATTCCGTACAAACCAAAAAAACCCACGCTATGCTGTGTACTGAGAATCAAATTATGCCTCGGGATCCACCACCCCTTCTAGCCATTCCAATCAACCCTTCGCATTCCATCGGTCATTGTACGCGTTGACCCCCACAGCAACCTGGCGGTAGAACCAGTTCCTGCTTCCCTCGTCACTGACAGGAATGAATGGCCCATTTGTACCCCCTTGAAGCGTAATGGCCAATCCTGTCCTCTCTTTGCTGATGGTCTGTACATCCTTGAGTGGCACATCCCACTCAGTTTGCAGCTTCTTCGTGCGCACCATCATGAGACCATTGTACGTGAGCATGACGAGCATCTCCTTGTTTTGCAGCTCGAGATGCGCAATGTAGTCCTCGTTGAAGTATTTGCCGTTGTCAAGCGTCTTCAACCAAAATTGTCCAAGCGCTTCTCGCTGAGAGTACGGTCGCACAATGCCATCCGTGCCGATGAAACGCGTTAGGCGCACACGGTCGAGGCCCTCTTGGTCAAACACTGTGGTTGTATTGCGCACGCCTTCAGCCATGTTGGATGCAAGATCAAAGGCTCCAATCGCAGCCTTAGTAGGTACACCAAGCAGCCCCTTTCCGACACCTTTGACAAAACCAAGAGCACCCTCCTTTTCTGCCCCTTGAATGGGGTGGCGAGCAAGGCCACCGAGCCCACTAGCTAGACTGCTGGCAAAAGCATTGCCACCGGACGTGATACCGTAAAGGGCATGCTTGGGCCGGTTGCGGGAGCGGGACATGCGACGCGAATCCTGGAACTCCTTGTCCAGAGTTGCCGCAGAGAGACCCTTTGACATGCTGCCAGTAAATTTGGCCATACTGTCCGAGAAGCCAAACACCGATTTCTTGACAAAACTCGATGCACCCTTTGCGATACCGATACCAAGATCCTCAGGACGATCAGATTTGACCAGGCCCTGGTACGGCTCGTAGAAGATATCCGCAACACCAGAGCTGATGTTGTTGAAGAGACCGACTGGGTTACCGAGGAAGTCGGCAGATCCAATAATCACATGGACTTGTCGCAGTGACTCCTGAACATAGTGGTTCTTGATATTGTTGATCAATGCGGTTGTCGAGATGCGGGCGTTCTCAAGCATCAACGAGTTGTATCGTACCGGCGCATCGTTGACATTGCCAATCGACATGGTAAGAACGTTGACTGCGAACATGAATGGGTTGGAAGTAGTCATGGTGTCTTCTGCATTGATACGCTCCGTCCGGACAAACGAAAGGTCGATTTGCATAGGCTGAAGGTGTAGAAGCTCGAAGTAGACATCTTGGCCAGACTGTTCTTGCTTTGGCTCGGGAATACTGAGGTTTTCATCCCACAGCTTGCCTTGCTTCTCTTCAGTCCAAGATGCGCCCGGTATATTCGCAAAGTCAATCATAGCAAAGATGAAGTCTTCATCGATTTCGACAGTCATCTGCTGAAGCAAGAATGTGAAGTACTTGATGTACAAGACACCATACGAGTCATCCTTGACTTTGGTGATGGTGGTCTGGAAGATCGGATGTGCCTCCATCTCCTTTCCGGTCTTTGGAACAACACTGGGATAGAAGATGATGGGGAAGATACCGCCGTAAAGCTGATTGTCGACCTGGATCCACTTGACCTGCATATTGACCATCTGATACAGCGGTGAGTCTGAGTACTTCAGCTCAATATCGCGGAGCGTAACGTAGACCAGCTCCTTTAGATGACGATTGACAAGCGAAATGCCAATGCCAGCAAGTCGTAGCTGTGCTTTGAAGGTAACATCTGTATCCATGTCCTTGACTTCGAACCCGGTCGTTGTTGACGATGACCCTGCAGACTTTTGCTTATACATACTCTTGGAGGGCTTGTAATTTGCAATTTCCAGAGTCTGTGTAGGACCTGCAGCAACGACGTTGAGATCAATAACCTTCATGCCTCCGCCCTCTTGACCAGGTGGAATCTTGAATGGAATGAGCGGCCCAATCTCGGCGAGTTTGACATGTCGCTCTCGACCATTGGCACTAATTACAATTTCCTTGTTCCTCGCTGCCGGGAAATCCCATGCATATGGCATAATGCTCCGAGGAGGCAGACGGTACCTGATTGGCCGGAAGCCAGAGCCGCGGTCATCTTCATCCTCATCCAGGTTTGGGTTCACTTGCCAGTACAAGAACTCCTGATCGCTCATGTTCTTGAAAGAGAATGGCCAGTGCTTGTTCTCAACACTGATGTGACAGAATATGGTTGCTGCTTCCATGAGAATGTCTACACGGACGAGCTTTTGGCGTTGGCCAGCCTTGGAAAGCTTGACGTGTACGTTGCCAACATTGGAGATATTAAAGGGTGATGACCATTGGTTGTTAACGCCGGGGTAACAGAGTGACAGCTGGGGTGCGCCGCCTTGTCGCAACCATCGAAGCGGGAAGAGCTCGCCATCCTTCACCGTCATCCAGTCAGATTGGCCAGGTTCACGGATAAGCAACTCTTCCTTCATCTTGTTGTTGATGATGAAGCGCGGTGCGATGGAGACCGTCTTGGTCAAGTTGTACTTGCCCTCGCCCTCTGAGACGGACACACCAAGGTGCATGTCGGAACGCGCTTTGACAGATGGCAAAGCCACTGTGTATGTGCTACCAATTGCGTCGAAACTCTGAGGCTTGCTCCAGTTGGAATCGCCAACCTTGATCAGAGCACGATTCTTCTTGTTCTCGGTTGGGTAGGAGAACATGAAGGGTAAGGCCTTGCCAGTATCTTCTTGGCTGTCGGTGACAACGCCCTGCCCAGCAGCGGCTCGGCCTGAGGCCATGGATTGCTGTGCTCGAACATCCAGCCGTAGTCCGGTGCGGTTGAGTATGATGTATGGACTGTAGATGGCTACCTTGAAAGCGCCACCGCCGTCAGGGAAGTTACTAAAATAGGTTAGTATGTTTTCATCGTTAAATCCAGTGGGGATAATCTTACAAGAAATGCATATTGAGGTGTAGAACTGTGTCATTTTTGTCCTTCACTTCAAGCACCTTTTCTCTTCTGAAGCTTTCGCGGTCGGTGGAGTTGATGATGCCAAACTTGCTGGGTTTGAAAGGCCCATCCTGCATCTCAACACTGATTAACAGCAGATGGGAGAGCTCCACTACGTGCACTGGACTGATGCCGCCCTTCCTGAGGAAGTTTGTCCAGTCCTTCTTTGTGTTGCTGTCATAAATCCTGTACTTGAAGTCATATGGAAGAAGGTTGTGGACCTCGACTGGCGCCTGGAGGCGAAGCCTCATGTATGGGTAGACGCCAGTCAATGGATCCTTCTTATCGTAGGCTGCATGCAATTGGAAGAAGAACGGTGGCGCTTGCTCGTCCTGCTCTCCACGGCACGTAATTGTCCGAGTAGGGCGCTTAAGAAGGTCTTTCCAGAATAGGCGCTCATTAGACCAGGCATATCCGAAGCCCTGGTCTGGACGAACGATCATGGAATGCATGTGGCAAGCGCCAACAGGAGCTGGTCGAGCATCCCCAGGAGGAATCTTATCGATCTTGAGAAGGTGGCCGTCTTCAGGGCTGAACATTCCAAGTTCAATTGGGATCTGAGTGTTGTTCTCCACCAACAACGGTGAGCGGATAGTGATGTTCTTTACGTTATCCGATCCAAGCTTCACATCGATCAGCAGGCGATGCTGAATGCGATCCTGCTTCGGCTTCAGGTTGTACAGAAATTCGCCCTCGCGATGCACCTGTACACGAGAAAGAGAGTCGAAGCCGCTGCCTTGCAGCATGATTCCAAGCATCCCAGTGGCGCTTTCGGTAGAAAGCGTTTCTCTTGCCGACATGGGATCTTCGAATCGCCACGGCTTCTCTTCTCCATCCTCAAGCTTATCAGCGAAGCCCTCGTCTTCCTTGCCCTCGGCCCAAATATCAATACTAAAACCCGTGTAATTGCGCACGCGGTACGGTGCATCGTTGCCTCGGGGCTTAGACAGAATGTCGTCTTCGCTTGTGAGGAAGTCGAAGGACTTGGATCCCAGCGCAATCGTAGCTGCTGTTACTGTGAGTTCCATCGATTTGCGAGAATAGAGATCCACAGTTAGCTTTTCTGGGTCCTGGTCCTTGGACATATGGAACCCGACACTCCATGGCTCTATCAACGGCTCCCATGCGGACTTGGAGAAATTGTACACATTAATCAGTGTGTCAACGGATGTATCGGCGACCATAGCACCCGTCCAATCTCGTACATCGACTACGAACTTCTTCACGCGCCAATCGAGCATAGGCATCTCGTGTACGTCTCCAATGAGCACAACACGTATGCCTTCAAAACTGACATGCAACTCTTCTCTTTTGATGACAGCTGAAGCAGGGGCTTGTTGATGGGCCGTCTGCTGCATAGATCGCTTGCTGGCTGCAACAGATTTTGCTTGACCCTTGTGAGTAGATGCTTTGGCTGCATGAGATGTGCCCTTTTTGGATGGTGTAGCAGCCTTGAGCTTTTGAGCTTCTGCGGAAGCCATGGGCTTCTCGGCGGGAGCAGTCATTGCAGATGCTCGATTCACAATCTGCATGGCTAACAGGATATCGCGCAGTGACAGCCGTAGGACGAGAGGCTCTATGTCGACGGTTATGCTCGTCATTGAAGACTTTGAACCCTGGTTTCGCATATCCAAGGCTGACTGAATGCTGAAGTCATCAAGAATGCGCATGCGATTGGTCTCGAAACGGTCCATGCGACACAAGAACATACCGACCTTGTCAACTTGTAGCGTCATTGCTTGCTGTTTAGAAATGAGCACTTGCTTGGTGCCAAGGACAATGGCTTCTGAGCTGGCCATAGCTGGGTTCGCAATGAGGACAACTTGCGCATCCACCAGGTTCACGCGGAATGACACGTTCATGCCATTATCGGCAGGCCCTTCGGCAGGCTGAGGTACTTCCAATGTTCGGGAACCGTCAGGCGACATGACATCGTCCTCGTCACTATCTGTTTCTTCCTGTTCGGCTCCTTGCTCAATAGCTAAGGGCTCATCAGTGGCAAGTCCTGCGTTGGCGAATGCCTGTAGAGCAAACAAGTAGTCTAGAGCCAAGATGATGCGCGGACTATCAATGGTCAGAAGCGCAATCATACTGCGCTCTTGCCCGCCAGCAATGGACACACTAGCCATAAACTGCTGCTTGACATCATTGTTGATGAGGGACATGATCTTGCGGAACTTGTTGGTACCCTGCATACGGCTGTCTCGGATAGTGAAGGATTGTATGGCAAGCTCCGCTTCCATAGCTCCGTCGCTGATCATGCGGACCTTCACATTGGTGTCGTTCAAAGAGAACTTTGAAAGACTAGCGGCTTCAATGTCACCAACAGGCTCGCCATCCTCAGACTTGATGAGCTCTAGACCGATAGTGCCAACTTTGAAGACAAAGTCCAGCTTCGTCCACTTGCCTTGATCAGTATGTAGTTCAGGTCCTTGTGAAGTCACGACGTCCTTGGAAGGTGCCGAATCTTCATCACTCTTGCCCGTTATCTGACGTGCAGGACCTGTCGTCTCCTTTGGCAGCTCGGCTTGGACGTCCTCTTCAATAGCTTCGGGCTCTGTGGCGAAGGCTGCAGGTATAGATCGTGACAGCTCCAAAGCAAACTTCATCTGCTCAGGTGTGAGTTGCAAATTGATGTTCGACATAGACCCATCAATCTCGAGATCTGGTCGCTGTTGCCCGGGCCTATGCTCAACCATGGTGATCCTAAAGTCAAGATCCACTTTGTCGATCAACTGCAGCTCTTCAGAGCGGTCTTCATCGTAATGGAGTCTCGAGGTAAGCTTGATGTTCCTGATGCCAGCCGAAATCTTATTGGCAGTCTCTGCGCTCTCAGAATCGTCCAGAGGGACAAAACTGTTCTTCGCATAGATCTCTCCCAAATTTGCAGTGAGGGTATCACGATCTGGTTTGTCGGATACCACCATACGCGGAAAAACAACAATGGGAGTGCTAATGGTAATGTCGTAATGAAATCTTGTCGTTCGTTGTTGAATCTGTGTCGCTTGGTTTGCCGCGGCCTGACGAGCAGCATTAAAGATGGCCTGCATCTTACCGAATTTGACGGCAAATTGCATAATCTTGCGGAAGGGCTCCGTAAGAAAATTGATTTTGACAGACCCTGTCTTCAGCGCGACAGCCGCGTCGTACCCTGGGTAGCTTTCCGAATCAGAGTCGAAGGTCTCGTAGCTGAAATCAGCTAGGTTTTTGCCTTCAATAGTTACGAGTTGACGAAGCGGAGACTCCTCAGATACGCCTTGGTTGACGTCGTCAATCAGCGACAGGTTTCCAAGTCTTCCACCAATACGCATGGTTTTACCACTAAGGAAAATACCAACGTTGCCGGAGTTCAGACTCAGCGTGGCGAGTCGTATGCCATCGTTATTTAGAACCACTGCAATACGCTTCAACTCTGCGCGGATCCGTATCTTGTCTGGTTCTGCTTGCGGCTGCTCAACAACCGGTTGCTCATCTTCGTCCTGCTTGTCCTTGATCTGAGCCTGCTGGTTTTGGGGAGGTCCCGGGTTCGTGAATGTATCCAGAACAAAGTCTAGCAGGGTAAGCAGTGTCCGCCGAGTCACTATCAAGTTGATTGTTGAGACGGCGACTTCCAAGTTAGTCGCAATGCCCTCATATTTGGTTTGGAACTCTGGCGATTCTTTGTTCACCTTGATGAACTTCAGTGTGAAGAGATCTTTCTGTTCGTCTGCTGACACGTCTTCTGATGAAATGATGTTCTTGAACTCAGGGATCGTAGATTCCTCCACGTGGTCTTCAACAGCCAAGCTCCGCAGTCGAACATCTGCAGCCATCTCAAAAGCCTCTTGGTAGAAATCAAGATCGAAACTTTCAGCGACCAACTCAACCAGGAGCTGATCAGCCTTTCTCCCTTCAGGATCTGCTCTGTACAGAGATCCTTGAAGGCGGTCGACTGTGAATTTGAACTCAAAGTTACGCTGATGTAAATGCACGTTGTGCTTGTCTCCTTTGGACCCTTGCGCGTCCGAGAATTGCTCCTCGGTATCGCTGTGGCTGTCTTCTTCCATGACAAGCTCATGCTCTTGCGCAGCAAATGCGAACGACCTTGAACGTGATCGCCCAAGAGGATCTGCTTCAGACTTGGCCTCATTCTTGGGTTTCAGGTTTGACGGACCCTTGGCTCCTTCGATTACTGGTTTGCTTGGACTATCATCACCAAACTTGGGTATGGCCACATCAATCAGTTTCATCAAATTCTTGTACTTGGAGTCCGAGACGGATGCGTGAAGTACGGGCAGGTTTCCAGAGACGCGGAACTTTGTTAGATCCGATGCTTTTGGGACGATACATATCTCGATCTTGAAGTCGATATTGATACGGTCGACAATATGATAGTTCTTCACGCTTGAATCTTCCTCCAACTGTGCACGTGTTTCCTCAATGGACGGCCCAATGAGTACTTGCGTTGACTCCAGCTTCAGGTTGAATTTGTCGTACATTAGATTCTCCAACTTCCGGAAATCCTCCTCTGTGTACTGCTGCTTCTGTTTCGCTTGAATGTCACGGAGGGTTTCCTTGTCAACAAGCTCACTAGTGACGCTCATATGACCTGCATCAAGGATGAGACAGTTGCTTGATTCCTTGGTAACCGAGTCAGGAACAATGATGAGTGGGGCCTGCAGGTTCAGTTGGGCATTGATAGTCTTGTGTTCAGCAAGGGCGAACTCCAATCCTGCACGGGTTTGCTGTCGGATGCCTTCAACAGTTGCTCCAGCCGTCTCCATGAGTGCACCAATGGACTCCATGTGCCTCTCTGGAGGCTTGAAGAACTTGGCAACCTCTACGACGAACCTGGGGTTGTAAACAAACTCCATACTCTTCAAATTCATGGTGAGATTCGTGTCAGCTGCTCCGTCGAGTGGATTGTTTTCGAAGGTCAGAAAGAAGAATGGATCTTCCTTCTCTTCCTCTTCGTCATCCTCACCCTCCATATCCTTGGGCGACTCGTCATCGTTAAGTTCTTCAATTCGCTTGTCGTCAGGGACAGGTGGTGCGTCCTTGACAGTGATGATCTGCGGAAATAGACTACCCTCAGTAGTACCGTCGTACAAACGCATACCCTCAAGGGCCACCTTGACAAACGTCGAGTCTGTGCGCTGTAGCAGTTGCGTACTGAACGAGTCGAAAAGAAGTCGAAGTATCTCGTTTGCCTTGCCATGTGGGTCGCGCTTGAGTGTAAAGCTGCCCGTTCGTAGGCTCATGTTGACCTCTAGCTTGACATATTCACGAGGCATATCCACCGACTCGGTAATGGCCTTCTTCTCGTCCCAATCAATGGCGTCATATAGCTCTTTTCGTTGCTGCTCACTCATCTGAGTGTCGTCGTCTTCGTGCTGCTCCTCTGGCTTGCTTCCCCAGACCCAAGATGTCCAAGTTTGTTTGGGCGGAGGCTTCTTGACACCAACATTCTCTTTACGTAGCTGGTTGCGGGCGAGTGAGCGCCAGAAGCGAAGATCCTCGTACGAAAGCTTCCGCTCCAATCTGTCCAGATCATCGATCTCAGTAGCATCAAGCCTCTCTTCGCGCTTCTTCTTCTTGAAAAGCTCAATGTATCGTATCCTGTCATCGCGCCGCTCTTTGAAATATTCCCAGCTCCATTTGCGGTTCTTCTCATGGATCTTATCAAGTACAGCTTTACCCGCAAATCGGAGCCAGCCAGCGGGGTCTTCTTTGGGCGAGGATTTTGGTTGCAGTTTCTTGTACTCTTGGTGGCGAATGAAGTAATGGAACAAGTCGACCAACATTAGTGCATCGCGGTATTGATCTTCGTCAATGATGAAACCGAGTTCATCGAACAAGAGTCGAGCCTTCATCTTAGCACGATCTGTTTTGCCCGTCTTGTCCATCTCCAAACCAGCACGCCCACTAATGGGCTTGAGGATGAACTGATGGTCACCTAGATCAGGGTTGTCGCCTCTAGCAATCATGCTTCGTGCTTGCTCTATGAAGTCTGACCGGTCGATCTGTTGCTCATCGCTACTCTGGTTGCCCTTACCAGTACCAATGAGCTTGGCATCTGTGTCCCAGTATACTGCCAAGGATCCAAGTGTGGCCAGCTTGTGCGTCGAGGCAGAGGTACCTTGAATGAAGGTAGGTTTCCAGTTCTCGTCAGTGCTGATGGCGCTGAAGTCTGCAAGGGTGAGACCGAGGGCGAAGGGGTGACCAGGATCGGCTATTGAGTCCTCATAACGGATGTGAATGTTCTTGACAGTAACCTGAACGTTATCGACAATGGCGGTGATCAAGCTCGCAGTAAAGCTTTGGTTCTTTTGCTGTTCCTCAACACTCATACCCTCGGTGTTTCTCTCTTTTAGTAGTTCTGCACTGTCAAGCTTTTCCATTTTGACAGCGTGAGCACGCCTCTCCTCCTCATCAGCATCGTAGTCAGCATCTTCCTTTGGCGCTGCCAGCAAGAAGACATCTTCAATGTTGACCTTTAGCGGCTTGCCACGCAGATTTGACCAGGGAATCGATAGTGTCAGAGAGCCAAGATGGCCTTCGATAACGTTCAGCGGTAAACGCAATTGGTCAAGGGCTTCGCGACGTAACTCGAGGTCGCGTAGTTTGACGTCTCCAGACCAAATGCCGACATTCAACTGCTTTGGGTCGAAGTTCTGGACATACATGCCCAGAAACCGATTCAGCAGCGTCGACACAAGTCCCTCGAGCATGGCGGCGGCGTTGGGCCGTTACCCAGGCCGGGTGTCGAAAGTAGGCAAGGTGGAGTGTGGGGGGTATGGATTGGGTTGTATGTCCTGGAGTGGAAAAGGTATCCCTATCGTTGTATCATAAAACTGTGTGAAGTCATAGGAAACGGCCGTCAGTTTGCAGTGGCACTGCAGAAGGGGTATCGTAGATGGTAAACACAAGGCGGGGCGTCAATAAAGGCACAGGTTTTGTGTGTGTGAGGTGTCGAGAATTACCGAGGCCGCAGCCAGGAAGAAAACAAAGTAAGTAATCTAGCAAAGAATGCAGAGGCCAGACATTGAAGAGGGGAGTAACACCGCACACAACGCAACAGGGAGGAGGTGAATAGAGATCACCAAGGCAGCTACACGTCGTTTAGCCGCAAGTGCCATGGATGCATGACGTAGATCCAGCCTTCCCGCTCACGTGTGCGGGCCGTCTGGCCGCTGATTGGCTGGAGGTCTGCCTCCATCGCGCTGTCTCCAATTTCTTCCCGCGTCCACTCCCCGCGGATCACGTCTAGAGACGTTGCGCATCAAATGTAGAGGGTAGCGTATACCATTCTGAGCTGAATCGCTTCTTTACAATACCGTCGCGACCTTTTATTCATACTATCTTTGTGCTTTATCATTGATACCTGCAAACTACGACCCTGAACTTGGCCCGCGAACAGCACAACCTTTTCCATATACACATACTATTTTCAACATGGGCTGGTGGCCTTTCTCAGGCTCGGGCGCAGATGCCGCAGCGAAACAACAGTACCAACAGTCAGCCACTATTTCGAGTTCAACATCGCCTGTACAAAAACCAAACGATGCGCCCACACCGACAATATCACATACACATTCTGCCCCCCACGATCCCGACTTCTACGCCGCCCACCCACACCTCGCCCCGCCCTCTTTTTCTACCAATGCTCCCTCGTCCTCGGTAGCCAATAGCACAGAAAATAATACTCAACAATTCGAGGAGCTCGACCCTACACTCCCCCGTACCATGTCCTGCCGCGCCGCCTTTGATAGCGCCTTCTATTGCTCATCGCTCGGCGGCCACTTCAACGATATATACCGCTATGGACAACTAAGAAGCTGCTCCGACCACTGGAGCGACTTTTGGTTCTGTATGCGCACAAAGAACAGTCGGAGTGGCCAGGAAATCAAGGAGCGCATGGTGCAGGATAGGTATCGCGAGAAGGAAATGGTGCTCAAGAGTGGGCCTAATAGCGAAGATGTCTGGCGTAAGAGGAAGCCAGGAGAAGAGGTTAAAGGCGCATTTAGTAGACCTGCTGAGGTTTAGAGGCAATGATATGAACATGGGCCCATGTACGATATACTGTAGGACTAGGTGTGGAGGCAGTGAGGTTGATTGGTTCATTTACGGTCAACATCCTTCCAAAAAAATCTCTCACATGAAACATCAATCAGTACAACACTTAGCTTCTCTCACCTCGAAGATTACTAATGAATTAGAGTCCTTCTTTAAGTGTACCTTTCTATTATATTATCGACTGTTCTCGCTGAAAGTTCCATGAGTCTATTTATGCGCTGATGGGTCGTTGCATCGAATGATTGATTGATGCCTCTAACTTCTATATAAAAGCCTCCTATAGGAAATGTAGACAGGCGAAGGCTGGGGTTTATAGGTGCCTGGGATGCTTAGTTAAGGTGAGATAGCTCTAACATAAGGGTTATGTAGGTGCTCTACTGGTTAAGAAGCCTTATTGTCCTACTATCTACATCCGTTTACTATATAGCTATCCCTCTGGTACATCCCATTTCATCGTCAAATTTCTTATCTTGTTCTTAATGAAGTGCCAGCTACGCTGTGCTTAAGGAGCCTACGCCAAATTCTCTACGCAACAGCTGCTCTACTAGTGAAGCGGCTATTACAAAATGATGTGGTTTTAACACTGTACTTAATATCGGCGAACTAATGTGGCCAAATTTATTTCTGGATCTACAGTGTTGAACAGTGTTGAACAGTTGTTTGCACTCTTCACGCATTGTTGTCGCAGGCTAATGGTGTTGTGGCGCCCAAGGTGGAGGATGATAAATTCACGCATGGTACAGATTCATGACATAGTCCAAACTGAAGGACCATAGTGATCATATTTCCAGAGTTTTTGTTTGGCTATTGCTAATGGGAAGTCGCAAAAGTTGAGAGGGCACACTTATTCATTCTATTCAGGATGATAATGAGTTTATAGTGTCTTCGCAACTAGACTTTCTGAATATAGATTTTCGGCGATACTTATTCTGTATCAATCTTCTAATCTCACGGTGAGATTTCTTCAAGAACTACGTGCGAAAAAAGCTTTCCCGATATTTTCTCCTAAAGATTGCTGCTTGTGATGAGAAAATGGCCTAAATCTATCGACAAAACTTCAAGTATCCAATAGAAGCCACATACGAAGACCTTTCATAATAGTCTACTCGTCCTTGAATCACCATAGCCAGCTAGATAGCTGATGTTATCTGCAGATACTCATCTACATGCCCTTCGAATGAACACACATTTAAATTTCAATCTTCGCGAGTATTGTGTATAAAATTGTTTTCATTGAGCGAGTCGCGTCCGCTAGGAAGCAAGTTCGTCCCCTTTACCCAGTGGGAGTACAAGTAGCTTAAAAATATACTGTACTGTTAAGACAAGCGATGATGGAGACAAAAACTGAAAGCAACCAAACTGTGAGCAAGATGCTTTCTAGATATCCATTAGGCACACAGCAGTGATATACCTGATGCCACAAAGCGCATGATCATCAGCAACAGTGTGCCGTGCAAATTGGGCTTGGGAGAAGTCGGCGATCGGCGTTCAACCGCTCAGACGCTAGACCCTGTTCGGAATGCTCCAAGTGATGCGATGCGAACGTTCGATTCTCAAACTAATTCACTCTTGCAAACAACACTTCGATGTCGGCTTACTATATGGCTTAAACCAGGTGATCATCATTCATTAGGAGACACGAATTATTTCTCTCTAAGGCTCGTATCCAACACAACTAGGTCCACACACGGCAAAGGACCTAAGCACCCTCAAAAGACTAGTAGCACCCTGCGACTACCCTGTCTCACACGATCCAGACGCAGCGCGACTCTCATACTCGTCGAAAGTCTCAGGTATCGCCATGGTCCGAAATGGCAGCCCGTCGCCAGCGGACAATTTTCCGCTAGGCCATTCAGCGACATCCCCTCAACCGCAGCCCTCGAAGCGCGACAAGCGGCGCAACATGCTCGCTGAGAAGCTCGCGGAAATGATGGCATCCTTCTCTGACAACAGAGATAGCCACTATCGCGCTCAGTTGGCTGCGCTGCAAGCTGACATCAACCTGATCATGAAGGCTGACCCTTATGCGAACCAACCACTCGAGGATAACGGAGAGGAGGCCTCGGAGCTCATCGCGCAGATTATGGGCAACAACGTGCCATCTGCACCTAGCGCAGGCACAGATTATATCGCGCAATGCGGAAAACACTACTCACGCTTTGTTGACGCGGTCAATGATGCGATGGAGGAGCGGGACTACAATCTCACCATGCTCTGGGTGGGTGCCCCCTACATTCCGAGATCCTGACACAAGATGCTAACCTTGGCCTTTGTATAGAATAAACACGAAAACACGAAGAACGAAATCGAAAATTCGCATTACTACAAAGTGCAAATCGCCGAAGAGGAGCACAAATTGCTTGCCGCCACCATTCGGGAGCGCCTCGTAGCCAGCATACAGCAGCGAACTAACAGGCTGAAGCGAGAGAAGGAACAGCTTGACTTGTCCGACAGCAATGCGATGCTTCTGCACCCTAATCAATTCAGCATTGGGAACCCCGCCAGTCCCGGCGGACCGCAAGCGCCTCGGAAAACAAGAAGGACAGGACACAAGTTCGGGGATGCTGAAGAGCTGGCTGCAGCTAATGAAACCAAGCGGAAGAGAAAGTTGTTTGAGGACCAGGATAACGATTCTCCTAGCGCCTCTGCCCGGGCTATCGAGATGGGCATTGGCTCTCCGTTTCGTGAAGCCAAAGCACGTACTGTCAATGCACAGTTCGAGTCATCTGCCTACTCTCTTGAACGCTTGTTCACCGAGAAGGAGCTTAACATGGCTATGAATCAGGCCACAACAGCCGCTTCTCACTTCTTTGCAAAGATGAAGAATACAGAGGCTGCAACACAAGAAGCAACGACGAACGGCAATACCAATGGCACAAATGGAGAGCATGCTTCTGAAAACGGCGACCCTATGGACCAAGACCAGGACTCAGACGATATACCAGGCGCTTCTGACATGGTGCGCCAGCACTCATCGAACCCGCATGCGACGCGCGGCGCTACCCGGTCTGCACTCAATCCTACGGCAGCTATAGTGAGCGGACAAATACCACCATTCATCTACAATCCGCCTTTTGTTTTGGATGCGAAGATATTCCAGAAGATCAATGCGTCGGCACCACCACCGCCCTCGCTCTCGGCACATGATGTGGAGCAGGATCTGAAGCTGATGCTAAGAGAAGCACGGCCGGATGATGATCTGAATGAGAAGCTGTTGCAGGCCGCATGCAACCCGGTCAAAGCACGGGACTACCAGGTCCAGCCGCCTAACTTCTCTGAACCCGTCAATGAGATGACAAGCGCACTACGCAGCACAGCACCACATCTGGAAGTAGGAGCAGGACTGGGGGGAGTGCCTATGAGCGCGCAGAGCAGTGCTGCAGGATGGTCCGAAGGTGGTGGGAACACGCCGATAGGACGGAACGGAGAGAGAGACTCGCTTGCTGTTGGTGGTCATGGTGGCGGTGTCGCGATGAGTCGAACGGCCAGTGGAAGCGGAAGGGGACGCGGTCGAGGACGTGGAGGTGGTTAGGACGCGTCTCGGCGGTAGTCGACTTCCTATTCTACTTGGACGGTCTCTTGACTTGGACGTCACGGTCTCGTATTATACCCATGTCTGGCGTTTGGGGACGCGATGCATGTGCGGCGTTGGGCTGGATGCTGGATACATACTACTCACATGCACCGAGGTTTTGCTTTGTAGTTTCTTTGTTATTGCAGTTGAATCGGGGATGCTATGAGCCAAGAGTACTGTCACAATCAGGCAGACGCGTCGGTTCCCCCGTTTGTATTTGTATCCTGCTTCGTATTTGATTTTTTTTCCTAGTAGTACTCTGGCGTACAAGGCAGACACATTGTCAATACGGAGGTTTACCAATCAATCAAATCATGTTTTTGTGTCTGTCCGCGTGTCAAGACTAGCTGTGCATGACGACAGGCCATGTCTTCACGTAGTCAGTGAGTCAGTCAGTCAGTCAGTCGGCAAGACAAGGCGCTCATTTGCAGGGTGTATGTAGTGGTGGTAGTGCTGCATAGGCGTGTCGTCAGTCTGTAATCAGCAGCAGCAGCAGCAACAGGCCACATCATACGAGGGCGTTAATCGTCGATAGCATGGATGGCGGCGGCGGTGGAGATGTCGAAGGTACGTGAAGGCGCTGGTTGCCATGGGCGGCCATGGTGATGGCGGGGTTGCTCGCTAAAACCACTGGTTTGAGGTCATGGTGGGGTGAGGGTGCCGTCATAGCAGGCTACATGCGAGCCTCGTGCCCAGCGGCGACACAAGCACAAGCAGGCACGGCATCAACGGGCAGGCGCAACACGGCAACCCGCTCAAGACGGCAGGAGCACAGGGGGCGCCTTCCATGCATCGTATCTGGCAGAAAAAAGGCGATTTCGCCCCAGTGCAGCCGTCAGACAGCTGTTTCTAGTGGGTCGCAGAGCTTGCGGGAAGATTCTGGTTGGAGGCTTGGCACGTCGAAGCCGCTGGAATTCTGTAGAAACAAGACGTGCCAAAGCAATACAAAAACTGCTCCGCCGCCGCCTTGGGCTGTCTCTCCAATTCACTACTCACATCACATTTGAATCTTTTAAGCCTCACCCACACGAAGTCTCTGACTTGTGAGCACCTTTGCGAATTTCCTTCTACTTTGATACCCCACTACACATTCGCCTACCTACACCATGGCACCCGCGATCGGAATCGATCTTGGAACCACATACTCATGTGTCGGCATCTTCCGAGATGACCGCATTGAGATCATCGCCAACGACCAGGGTAACCGCACAACACCCTCGTTCGTTGCCTTCACCGACACCGAGCGTCTCATTGGTGACTCGGCAAAGAACCAGGTCGCCATGAACCCTACCAACACCGTCTTCGATGCCAAGCGCCTCATTGGTCGCAAGTTCGCCGATGCTGAGGTCCAGGCCGACATGAAGCACTTCCCCTTCAAGGTCATTGACAAGGCTGGCAAGCCTGTCATCCAGGTCGAGTTCAAGGGCGAGGAGAAGACATTCACACCAGAGGAGATCTCATCTATGGTCCTGACTAAGATGAGGGAGACTGCAGAGTCCTACCTCGGTGGAACCGTCAACAACGCTGTCGTCACTGTCCCAGCCTACTTCAACGACTCACAACGTCAGGCCACTAAGGATGCTGGTCTCATCGCCGGCCTCAATGTCCTCCGTATCATCAACGAGCCTACCGCCGCTGCCATCGCCTACGGTCTCGACAAGAAGACCCAGGGTGAGCGCAATGTCCTCATCTTCGACTTGGGTGGTGGTACTTTCGATGTTTCTCTCTTGACCATTGAAGAGGGTATCTTCGAGGTCAAGTCCACTGCAGGTGACACTCACTTGGGTGGTGAAGACTTCGATAACCGTCTTGTAAACCACTTCACACAAGAATTCAAAAGAAAACACAAGAAAGGTTAGAGCATTTCAGTTTTATTCCACTTTCTTGAAATTTTTATTTGGAAATTTCTTTACTAACACTGAAGACAGATCTCACCACCAACGCTCGTGCCCTTCGCCGTCTCCGAACCGCTTGCGAACGTGCCAAGCGCACTCTTTCCTCTTCAGCTCAGACCTCCATCGAGATTGAGTAAGTTTTACCTTCTAGTAACAAATTGTCTTGACATTGTTTACTGACAAAACCCTAGCTCCCTCTATGAAGGTATCGACTTCTACACCTCCATCACCCGTGCCCGCTTTGAGGAGCTGTGCCAGGACCTCTTCCGCTCCACCATGGAGCCTGTCGAGCGTGTCCTCCGCGATGCCAAGATCGACAAGTCCTCTGTCCACGAGATCGTCCTCGTCGGTGGATCCACCCGTATCCCCAAGGTCCAGAAGATGGTCTCCGACTTCTTCAACGGAAAGGAGCCCAACAAGTCCATCAACCCCGATGAGGCTGTCGCCTACGGTGCTGCTGTCCAGGCTGCCATCCTGTCCGGTGACACATCTTCCAAGTCCACCTCCGAGATCCTGCTCCTCGATGTCGCGCCGCTGTCCATCGGTATTGAGACCGCTGGTGGTGTCATGACTCCTCTCATCAAGCGCAACACCACCATCCCCACCAAGAAGTCCGAGGTCTTCTCCACCTTCAGCGACAACCAGCCTGGTGTGCTCATCCAGGTCTACGAGGGTGAGCGTGCTCGCACCAAGGACAACAACTTGCTCGGCAAGTTCGAGCTGACCGGCATCCCACCTGCTCCTCGTGGTGTTCCTCAGATCGAGGTCACCTTCGACGTCGACGCCAACGGTATCATCAACGTCTCCGCCCTCGAGAAGGGTACCGGAAAGACCAACAAGATCGTCATCACCAACGACAAGGGCCGTCTCTCCAAGGAGGAGATTGAGCGCATGTTGGCTGAGGCTGAGAAGTACAAGGCTGAGGATGAGGCTGAGGCTGCCCGTATCGCCGCCAAGAACGCTCTCGAGTCCTACGCCTACTCTCTGCGCAACACCCTCAGCGACTCCAAGGTCGACGAGAAGCTCGATGCTGGTGACAAGGAGAAGCTCAAGGCCGAGATCGACAAGACCGTCGCCTGGTTGGACGACAACCAGACCGCCACCAAGGACGAGTACGAGTCTCAGCAGAAGGAACTCGAGGGTGTCGCCAACCCCATCATGATGAAGTTCTACGGAGCTGGTGGTGAGGGTGGCATGCCTGGCGGTATGCCCGGCGGCGCTCCTGGCGGTGCTCCCGGCGGCGCTGGCGGCGATGACGGCCCAACTGTCGAGGAGGTTGACTAAGTGGATCGCTCCTCAGCAGTCTCTTTGTCTTCTTCAGCATCTTCTAGCATAGACATTTTCCATGGGGATTAGTTCACGGAGTTCTAGGCTTATGAGCCCTTTTCATTTGTTTTCCTAACTGCATCGGATGACTAACGATCAATGACTTTGGGAGGAAAAGTTTGGTGGTAGCATGTACTCTAATAATAGGGTTTATTATCCTGTGTAGAGAATTGAAATGACACTTCAAAAATACTTGACTTTGCATTGTGCTTGGTGTTTATGACTATGTGTTGACTTCAGAAGAACATGCGATAAGAGGAAGATTTGGACTATGGTCGATAGAGGCATCCGGTCAGTTTACCATCATTCCAATGACTAATGCAAAGTACAGCAGCACGAACAACGCTTTGCATTGTGGTATATCTCCGCACAGCGGAGTGGAACTAACTTGAAAGCAAAACCAAACATTCACAAAGGGCAACAACTGGTCATGGAACACCACATCGAGCGTTCGCCGATCACACCTGTCCCTCAACTTCCTCTCTGTCACGACCACGACGCGCACACCAAGTACCATCATCAACTCTCCTTGCCACACTATCGAATCTTCTCTCTTTCTCTCTACGCAAAGTCATCGCAGAGTTCAAGCGTAATATCCGCCTCCCCCTTCAGATACGCAGCCGTATAATCCGGCTTGGGCTCCCCGTACCAAAGAATCTGCTCCACGGGCTTGCCGTCGCTATTATGAATGCGCAGCTTCTTCCCCTTGAACCCAAAGCCATTGACGGTACTCAAGCTGTAGTACAGCCCCGTCACGTTGCTCCACGAATACCCCAGAATCAAGATGGGCTGCGGGTTATTGGGGCCCGGTTCAGTCGTTGTCACTTGGATGGAGACGCCGGTGCCGTGGTCGGGGTTCCTTTGTTCTTCGGAGAAGGTAGAGCCTGGAGTGATGTTTTGGGCTGGGCCTGCTTGGCCTTGGACTGGGATTACCCACACGGGGAAGTCGCATTTGTTGTGTACTTTGGCTTGGGCTGCGGAGGCGGTGCTGGCGGAGAGGGAAAGGGCCAGGATGGGGGCTGAGAGATACATGTTTGGGGAGGGAATAATGGAGCGGTTTTTTTTTAGAAAAGACGAGGGATGGGAGCGGATGATGAGTGTGAAGTTACTATCAAGCTTGATTGAGATGCTATGGTTATTTGGGCTTCATTGGGGAGGGGGGATCTCAACCTCGTTTTATACCCGTCGAAAACGCCTCAATTCGCCTTTAGTATTTCCCACTGTTCCTGTATTCAATACCTGATCCAAAGGTAAGAGGTCCAGCAAGCCAGTGCTACATCACTATCCGCATGAGTGCTCTTGTACCAGATACCAAACATAGCATCGTCTCCCAATTGGACGCACGTGTTCAGATGATTTCGTATTCAGTACAAGGTAATGGTCTTTGTTTCGTTGGAGCAAGGTCTTAGTTCGATGGTCCAACGTGGTGCAATAGACAGCATGGCCAAGCTCTTGAGGTACACATGGTGCAACTACCCGTACCGTCCGCGGCAAACTAGCAAATACCTCGCGAGCCAATTGATGGAGCCAGCGCATACAAGACCCTTCTCTTGGGTATGCCGAAAAAACAAGATTGACGGGAGTAGGGCGGGGGGGAGGGGTGAAGGATTGCGTGTCAATACTGTTGTGCTAAAAGGCTGTCACAAAGCCATGGGCGGGTGTTCATATGGAATGTTCCGGTCACTGGCTATGCCCATGTGACTATAATGGTCTCTTTGGCATGCTATTGACTTGTCTAGCTGAAACGACTGTGGCACTTTCTAAATAGAAGGAGAACATCTAGCTTCTACCATAGTTTTTCTCTTGTCACTTGAATTTCAAATGGAAATACAGTCGGTGGCTGAGTTTTGTACTGTACACTACGTTTGAAGAAACTCTAGAGCCTAGTGTCGTTATGACCCTTGTGTAAGCGACTGAGTGAGTGTGAAATCATGATATTGTCATCTTGTTTTGCATATTGCAACTAGCGGACATGACAATTAGTGGGATAACCAGTTCTCAGCAGTAGTGATATTTTAGATGGCTTTTTTTTTACGAAAACGCTAGTCTGCATCATAATGAACGCACGTAGATACATAGTATCAAACCATGAGCCTTACTATGGAGGAGACAAGCTATCTTCGCCCTATATGTCCTACTATACAATGTCCGCCTACGCAGTGTCCTCCTACGTAGTGTCCACCTAAGTAATGTCCGCCTATATAATGTCTGTCTACATAGTGTCCTCCTACGCAATGTCCGCTTATATAGTGTCCGAATACGCAATGTCCGCCTACACAATGTCCGCCTCCGTAACATCCGACTCCGCAATGTCCGACTCCGCAATGTCCTGCTAGGTAGTGTCCTCATATGTCAAGTCAAAGCACTAATCAGCACATAAGCTCTCACAATCGAATAAAGCTAGAGCTGACACAAAAAAGATGTGATGTCAGAGATGCTCAGTAATTATCATTTAAACGTGAGGCACTGCCTTGATGAGTTGTGCACTAATGAGGTTCGTGTCGATCCACGTCCTCGACAAAGGGCCCCATTCCCACCAAACTTAGCTAGCCTTTATCATTAGCAAGAAAAAAAACGCTATGCTACTGCAACAACCCTTCTCTAAGAAAAAGTAGCAAAAAAAGACTGATGCATTCCGACACCGGGAATCGAACCTAAGGGGATTGTTAATAAGAGGTTATCTTATAAGTCGGTTGGAAAGTACTAACCCGGGCCTTGCCGGCACTTGACAGTGAACTGACTCTGCAATGAGAGCGGCAAATCCTAGCCACTAGACCATATCGGATGTGTGTTGATTGATGGAAAAAACTCGAATTTCTTTATTTATATTGTGCAACAAAAACACACATTTCGGCAGACTGCCATTGGTGTCAGAGTCACGGCAACTAAGTGGAGCGAAAAACGAGTACAGCAGGACAAGACAAGAACTACTAATATCACCCCTTCCCATTTTGGCGTAGGTCGAAAATGTGGCCGGACGACGCATTGCAATGACACAAGTGTTTCATGTGACCGCAGGAAAGTCAAAATGTATCAGAGGCAGAGATTCTTGATCTTCCATCGGATAACAAGATTTTTTTCTACGTACAGGCATATGACCACTATCTGAGATGCTAATTGCTCGCATTGAGCACTCGGAATAGTATTGCGCAATGTCAGAGCCTGACTTCTCTGTGGGAAAATGGCTCATCCAGACCAAAACTATAACAAGCGCCGAGAATGACTCTTGGATACGCTGCACTTAGTGCGGTCATGCTAGACGGACCAGTGTAATCCTAGATGACTCCCGGTTTCGCCGCATGCCCCGCGCAACAAAAAAAGTTCCCCGCGACCATTGACTTGAACTCGATATTTGGAAATCCTCGCGTCAATACTTCAGCAATGGCACCGAAAAACACGGCATTCGACCTGCAGAAATGCGCGCGACCCAACATTCTCGCGTTGGAGCCGTACCGATGCGCGCGCGAGTAGGTGAAGCTCAATGACGCTCATTGCGGTACTCGGACTGACCCAAGTACGTAGTGACTACAAAGACGACGGAACCAACATTCTCCTCGACGCGAACGAGAACGCGTACGGCCCGGGACTTTCATTGACGGGAGAGACCAAGTCAAAAGCCAATGGCGCATCCGACTCATCGTATGCGATTGACATTGATTTGCTTGGTCTGAACCGCTACCCAGATCCGTACGCACGCCGCTCTGTATCCTGTGCTGGGTCAACAATACTGACACATGCCCACGCAGCCACCAAGAAGAACTCAAGCAGCTACTATGTAATCTCCGAAACACGCACACGCACACATCGAAGAAGATCACACCAGCCAACCTGTTTGTTGGCGTGGGCTCGGACGAAGCTATCGATGCGCTGATCCGCGCCTTCTGCGTCCCAGGCAAAGAAAAGATCCTCACATGTCCACCCACATATGGCATGTACAGCGTATCGGCGCAAGTCAACGATGTGTCGCTCGTCAAGGTGCCCCTGCAAACACCCAGCTTCGACCTCGATGTACCCGCGATCCTCGATGCGCTGGACCAAGACAAGAATATTAAGCTAGCATATCTATGCTCGCCAGGGAACCCAACAGGCAAGCTGTTGAAAAAGGAAGACGTCCAGCGTGTCCTAGAGCACCAATGGAACGGTGTCGTAGTGCTAGATGAGGCATACATTGACTTTTCGCCCGACGGCACCAGCCTGGCAGAATGGGTATCTGAATGGCCGAACCTTGTGGTCATGCAGACGCTCTCCAAAGCCTTTGGCCTCGCCGGTATCCGTCTGGGCGCTGCGTTTGCCGACCCGGCAATCGCTCAGATCCTAAACAACATGAAGGCGCCGTACAACATTCCCAATCCCACTAGCCAGCTTGCGCGCGCGGCTCTGTCCCCCAAACACCTGGATGTCATGCACAAGAATCGCAACGCAATTGTCGAGCAGCGCGATCGTATGATTCACGAATTGCCAAAGATTGCGGGCGTTGGTCCTTTGCACGGCGGCACAGAATCGAATTTCCTGCTCTACCAGATACTCGATGCGCCTGCGGACCAGGGTGGCAAGCCGTCAAATGAGACTGCGCTAGCGGTATATGAGGGGCTAGCAGAGGAGAAGGGTGTAGTGGTTAGGTTTAGAGGCAAGGAGCATGGTTGCTTGGGATGCCTAAGGATAACGGTGGGTACGGAGAAGGAAGTGGATCGGTTTTTGCAAGAGCTTCAGGCTACTTTGAAAGCGATCCATCAAAGAACGGGCAAATTGGGAGGCAAGGATGAGGAACGGAGAGAGAAGGAAGCGAGTGATGTCGTGGCATAAGGTTTCGATGAGACGTAGATGAGAACTGGACATGGCAATTCGGGTCTTTCCGTGGCAAGGTTGCAGTCGCAACAAATGATCGACATGGCCGTTTGTTTACGTGTCTCGGGTAGATAACATTTAACTTTCGTTCCGTTCCTTCTCTGAACATCATTCCGCTCGCACGTCCACATCCTCATACATCCATGTCTCGTCGTCCCCACCACATGGAGCATACAAGCACTTTCTGATACCTCCGTCTTCAAATACGGGCACAACATCGCGCTCCGCCACCTTCATGGCCCACATGATGATCCTCGCGCCCAGGTGCTCAGTCCGACCACTGATAAACACAGGCACCGTGCTATCAGTTGGTTGATTCACAAATGTAAGACCAAGGTCATCAAGGACGTCGCTGGGAGTGGCGCTAGGATCAGCAGAAGGAAGGTGCACAAAGTCTACGAGATGTTCGTCAACAAAGGTATATGTTTCTACGTCTTCGATGCCGTCTTCGAGCATGGGAAGCGCGTGCTGGGCACATAGGCTGCGCAAGAGGGTAAAGACAGACACCTTGTCCGTTTCGGGCGTTGTTAACATTATAGAGATTAGCACGGTAAGCAGTAAAGCCCATTCTAGACTGTCGTCGTGAGTCTTGTCCAAGCCATGTTTTTGGAGCGCATTTGTAAACTTTGCTCCTGCTGTGGGCAAATCCTTTTCGAAAATCGATAGGACATCAGACAAGCTATGCAAGGACCTGTTTGAAGCTTCTTGGTCTGATGCTCGGAGCCTGGCCACTGCAGCCTGGAGTTCTTGCCGCACCGAGTGAATGATGCGGGCTTGACCGTCACGGTAAATCTTTGCATACTTTTGCTTGGTGTTTTGGGGTTCCTGCTCTATACGGAAAGGGAGGGAGGCGCATCTCTGCTCCAACGCCTGATGTAAAAGTACCAAGACCTGTAGTGTGATCCTTGCTCCAGGTCGAGCAACGTCGATGCTACCTATATCCACTTCGGCGGTAATGATTGTCTGGATGAAGAAGAAGTGAACAATATACGGGGGCACGCCGCGGAAAAAGGGGACGTTATTGTCATAACGCCCGAATGGGTGACCTCTGGTACGCAAAAAGTGCTGTTCTTTGTTTGGATCTGTAGCGAGGAAATCCCGAGTCATTTCGAAAGGCACGTTCTCGCCATCTAGTAGGCCGAGCTGCTGCGCGTATTGCTGCAGCTGCGGCTGAAACGCTAGTTTCAAGGCAAACTGCTCAATTGGGTTGTCCTCGAGACAGAAACCGTATCCGAGGAGCAGCTCATCGTTCTGCTTGGGAGCATAGTTGTTGAAGAGCTCCTCTCCCGGTTGGACAGAGTCGGCTTGGAGGCACTTGAGTGCAAAGGAGCGATGTGGCTCAAAGTCCCATTCAACCTTTGCAGTGACGGAATGATTTAGAATATCGATGACTGGGAAGAGCATGGGTATTGTCTCTCTGCCAGGTAAGATATGAGTGGAGATGAATGCGCGCGAAGTGAAGATGGTAGCAGCCCATTGCAGCGATTCGCTGACTAGTGTTAGCAGGGTGTGTATGGCGTCTGATGTAATGTGCAGACAAAGCAAATCAAATTGGTCATTCAACACGTAGAGAGCATCACGTATTCAATTGCCGAGTGGACAGCATGGGCCTACTGCACGCCTGAGACAGCATGTTTGGGCTGCTTCGAGTGGCCTGCACTAGGAAACTTACAGAGAGATAACGTCAGCCAGATGCACGTCAAGGTGCTTTATGACTTGCACGGCGTGCTCCCATTGCTGGTGTAGCTCAGCCTTTCTTTCTTTTGCAGCGGGCGCCAAGGATGTGCCAGCCAGAAAGGCGAAGTCACCATGATCAAACCAGAGAGGAGTGGTCATGTCTTGAGGCCCAGGTAAGCAGGCTAGGTAAGCGCTCCAAGGCGAGTCGTTGCCCTTGTCGCGCTGCTCTAGCAACATAAGATAGGCCAGGATATGGTCTGGGATCTTGTCTCGACATTGCTGCAAAGGTGAGTGGACATGTTGCACCTCTTTCTCACCAGGGTCTAGGTTGAGGATGGAGAGGGTAAGGTTGAGCGGACACGAGGCCACGACAGGCGAGGTCAATGGCGTCCGGGCACACAGATGGAAGCCTTGAGCGTGCGTGTAGGCGAGCTGGACATGCGGGCTCAGGTGGCCCCCATGCTGGACGAACCAATTGACGAGATTCTCAGCTAGTGAGTGAGGAGCAACGTCTAGGGCTGATGTGTGCTCCGTTTGGGAGGCCATGAGCGACAAGGTTTGAGCCTTCCTACTTGGCGTGATTGATCAGATTTTCAAATGGACTCGTTGCAGGCGCGATGGTGCAGAGCTTGTGCGACGATTCGGAGGGTGGTTCGTCCGATGGAGTTTTGGAGCGGGCGATGTGCAGCTGACGAGAGCTCGGGGTCTCGGGAAAAAAAGGAAGTGTGCGGAAGACGGACGCCGGGAGAACCGAAGATCGGACTCAAGGCGACATGTGGTGGCATGGTGGTGAGCAGTTGCGGGGCCTTGCAGCATGGGTTGCTTGTCTCGGCGAGGTGCGTGTCATTGTCGGTGAGGAAGGAGGGGTGGGAGGAGAGTGCAGATGGAAGGCTATTGCTATGCCAGAGGCGGTGGCTGGCCTGGGGCGTAGCATACATACATACATAGACACAGACAGACGGACAGACAGACAGAGTGCAGCTAGCCTCGGGTTTAAACATGCTAGTACCTACATGCCTACATACTACTCGCAGATTACACACCAACACGTTACTTCCTTGGGACATCCGGCGGGGCCCACTCGGTAGTGGTGTATCGTACATATGATATAAGTACCGTAATATGTGCAGGATATCGGGCCTCGGCGGGTATGGCTCTTGCTTGGCCCCAGATGGTGTGGTGGTGTAGGGCCGATGGACAAAGTGTGGAGAGGGCGAGATGGATCGATAGGTACGTAGTAAGTATGTACACTAGGTCGCATCACACTGCACAGTCGTGAGCGTTGGAAACTGTTCGTGGGCCAGCCTATAGCGGGCGCCGTGGGAGCCGGACGTCGATCCAGGCAGCGGTACCGCTCGAGTGCGTATCGTATAGGCCGTATGGATGCGTGTGCGTATTCAGAGCGTATGGGCGGAGGCAAGTATAGTAGCAGGCGAGGCGGATACGGCAACGCGAGCCAATCAGGCCGGCCCCGTTGCTAGCAGAGTCTGGGCCGGACCTGGCTCGTGTCGTGGTTTCGAACTGGGAGCGGGCGTGCGCTAGCGGGAGGTCGACGGTTGACATGACGGGCGTCGCAGCCTGCCTGTGTCTTGTGCGTCGACAATGCGGACAAGAAGTAAAGCCCTTGTCCGCCGCCGCCGTGCGCTGAATGACCTCTGGCGGCGGCCCTGTTGACCTCATCTTTTTCCTCTTGTCCTCTTTCCGCCCCCCGTGTCCTTTTGCTCCCTCTAGTCGGCGGGTACTTGTGTTCCTGGCGGCCTGCCTTTGCTCGTTGCATGTTGCCTACACACTTGCTGGTACTGTATGCATCCCTCAGCCTCTCGTACCCCTGCCCTGCATAACTCGCTGCTCGTGCTCACTGTGGCTTGTAAGTCAGACACTCGTTTGGCGCTTGACTGGACAGAGGCCATTCCTTTATAATACCAATGGCCTCGCATCCTACCGCCAGTATTTCCCAAATTGCTGACAGTCTCCCCAGAATGCCTCTTCCCTCTGTCCCGTAGCCGGAGCAATGCTGATGGACATGTTGGCCGCCAATCCCACTACCACCGCCGCCGCCACAACTAATGCCTCCTTCCTCCACAAGCCACTCTCCCTCCTAGGCTCCGTCTTGCGGGGCCAAACCCCCTCCCCTGACATGTCCACAACAACAACAACACACAATATCCCTCCGGCCGACCATTCTTCCTCTCGCCCTGCTTCTGCCGGCAGCGACACCACTGCCGAAAAGGTCAAAAAGCCCTCGCGCCGCTCAAAGACGTCCTACAACATCGCCCGCCCCATAAACACTCGCTCAAAGCGCCACGTCCACCTCCAGCTACACCAGGTCATTGCTTCGCAGCGCCCCAAGCCTGCCTACGACGTCGTCCCCTTCTCCCTCCTCCCTCAGCGCTCCACTCGTCGCATTGCCCACTTGTTCAACACCAAAGAGCGATTAGGCCCCCACGACCTCCTTGTTGTCAAGGCCGGAGCCTACACCTCGCAAGATGAGCAGGAAAAGTCGCGCCACGATGACTGGGCCTCGCGCGATGTCGTCGGCGTCCTGAGCACACGCAAAAGCGACAACGGCCTTACCGAGACAACCGACATCTGCATCAGCGATGGCTTCAGTCGCTGGTCAGTCGCAGACATGCCCAATGGAGGCTACGAATTCACCTCCACCGACGAGCATGCTGTTGCACTCAAGGCACGCTGGGTACTCAAGCCTGCACATGCCCGTCGCACCTCGGCCTCGGTATTCACTGCGCCCGCGCCAGAGGACAAAAAGTTCACATTCAGCACAATCAGCTCCGACTCGAGGCGACACCCCATCATCGCCACAATGACACGCAGCCGCATCGACGTCATGGACACATACACCATTCCCTCGGCCACCTCTCCTCCAACCCCAAACGCATCCTCGTACACCCAATCGCCTACAACACCTCTCAGCATCGACTCCGATTCCTTTGCTGACGCCCTTGCCGAAAAGCTTCCCATTGAAACAAATGAAGCCCTCCGCAACCTCATACTAGTGTCTGGCGTCTGGCTTGCTTCGAGAGAATTTGCCTCGGACGGCTCCAGCCTAGCCACCATTCCAGCCCTGACTCGGAGCAATTCAGTCCGCCAGGCCGCTCATCGCGCATGTTCAATGTCTATGCTCGAAGGCCCTCGCTCACCATCGCCAGCCTCAACAGTCGAAGAGAAGCGTCGTTCGTTTCCACGAATGTTCAAGGCCAGCATCGAAGGACTGTCCCATGCACACGCTGATGCTCCTCCCTCTCCTGCTTCCACTAAAACAGCGGTCAAGGGCTCCCCGGTGGTCACAACACGTGCACGGAGAGCAAACTCAACTGGCACTGCGACACACAGCATCACTGGCAGTGCGAGAAAGAGATACGGTCTAGCTTTCGAAGACGAGACTCTGGTGGAAAGCACAGAAGAGCGCCAGATGAAGCGCAGCATAGAGTTACTTCGTATTAGAGAGCTACAACTTCCTTCTCCCATAGAGCGTCCATCTGTTGAGACATCTCGACCATCTCTCAACCAGATTCCTTCTCCTGTCGTTATACCTCCTTCTCCAGTAGAGCCGACCTCGCCTGCACCGTTGCTCGACTCGCCCTTGCTCTCCCCGTCTCTCCCGGACACGAAGCGACCACGAAAGACGCAATCTACCTATGCACCCATTACAACAACCGGCATGTGGGATTCTGGAGTTGTCGATGGTCCCGGCCTAAAGAAACGCCCTACCAGCATGTTTGTCATGAATGAAAAGAAGCGCAAGCAAGAGAAGAAGGGCGACCGAAGTAAAAGCAAGGATTCAAAGACGAGGAAGGGCGAACAGAGCAGCGATGACGGCATGGGCGTCAAGAGAAAGAGCGACTGGTATGTGTACAAGATCAAGCTTCGCCTCAAAGACATGTTTCATCACAAGGAGAGGGCTTAATTGCGAATATGCCCTCCCAGCCATGACCTTATATTCTGGTCTACACTTCTTTTCATTACCTTCGGTTGGAGTTTTCCTGGAGCATTTGGGCGTGGCGCAGGATTTTTCTTGGGTTTTCTTCTCTTTTCATATTACAACGACTATTGGCAGAAGCAGGCTGGACCTGTTGGTTTGGACTTCTTTGTCCAATCCCTATCTCTAGTGTACACTACGCTCTCCTTACTTTCTAACCTGTAGATACCTTTGCCTCTTTGGCCACCTAGGTCAACGTCACTCCCTCCGCATTTTTTCATTTGTTTTGGTTAGGTTAGGAAATTCGCAATTTCTTGCACCAAATACAAATTATTAAAAATCATCATGCATTAAAGATGCTCATTTGCTCGACTTTTGTCAATAGGACCGATAATATCTCCGAACTCCACCTAGCGCTCTTTTTTTGGGTCCGTCTTTATTACCTTATGCAGCGGGTGGGTGATCCCCTCGACCAAACTTTGCGCTAGGATGATGCCAGTGAGACGGTGCTTACATCCTACCGTATCTTTACTATGGTGCTTATCCTGGTCCCAGGGTTCAGTGTCCCGTTCCTTCTCAATCGATGCCCGTTTTGGAATATAACCCAAAATCAACCTTTGTGTTTTGTCTGGCCCGGAGGACCGGACGTCAATATCCGAGATCCGAGAGGCCGAATTTTTTTAAAATTTTCTTTCTTTTACAAGCCATGTGCTGTATCCTAGTGCTAGTATGAGTATTTGTGGGCACTTTGACGTCCGGTTCGGCCGAGTGGACTGTGGATCAACGGAGGAGGGGGAAATCCGAGATCCCCTTCTTGCTTTGGTCCTTGATTTGCCGAGTCGGCGTCATGTGCAATGTTGCTTGCTAAGAAGAGCTCGAGATGAACACTTTTCTTGGCATGTTTCTACTCATAAGCATGAACAGGTTCCATGGGCTCCCGCAGCATTACGATTGCGTGGTGCCATTTGCCACCACTGATCTCGATGTCCTGACCTCGCCTTGGTAGGAGAAGAGCCACGCAACTCCTGTCTGTTGGACTGGTAAAAGAGAATGGCGCTCTACCCCTCATGATCACTAACCTGGTGTTTTGCATTCGAAGCTGCAGACTGGGTTTGGATGTCGCGCTCACCTTTGGCATGTGAAAGGTGTACCAGAGGCTATTATCGTCGTAGGCCTTGACGCCTTTCATGCCACCATTCCCCTCTGCCACCATCACACCCAAAGGGCAATCTATCACAGCTCTCTCATCGTCTTGCTTTTCACAATGGACGTTGTGGTACTCGTGGTTCACTGCAATACAACTCGTGAACTCCTAAAAGCCCCGCACTAGCGTCCGACTAGCGTGCCTTCCCCTGCAGCCTCTCGCTTTGGCAACGCAAACGCGTAAACACTGACCCTCATGTAGCAAAACACGCCTTCACATTCAACCTCATCGCCACCACGCCTTCCTTTCGTCTACATTCGTTACGTCTTGCCCGTATCTTATTACCAGAACAATCACGTCTGACAAGTGTTTTTTTTTCTTTCGCACTTGTCCCCCGTTCTGGGGACTCGACTTTAGCCCACCATGTCCGACTCCCTAATGGACGACTCTGTATTCGACGAAGGCGCGAGCTCTGACTTTGCCCCGCCTGCAAAGTCCGCCAAAGTCACCAAGGCAGCGGCGAAACCAAAGGCACCCGCGACAAAGAAAGCAGCTGGTCCTGCAAAACCTCGAGGCAGACCTGCCGGCGCCACTGCAAAACCAAAAGCGAAGGCTGCACCTAAGAAAAAGGCAAAGGCCGACTCAGACATCGAGAACTCAGACGTAGACATGGATGAGGACCCTGCAGATGTCGATGAGTCGCTGCTCGCAGACACCCCAAAGGCCAAAAAGGCACCAGCCCCTAAGAAGCCGAGCAGTAAACCCTCCGCAGATGTCGCCAACGAGAGCTTTGGCGGGGATGGTGATGAAGAGCCAGCTGCAAAGCCCAAGAAGGGCGGTGCCAGCAGCAAGTACCAGATGGTGAGTATTGCCATTGCAATTGGCGAAATACCGACTAACACAATCATAGTTGACGCACTTGGAGCACATCATGAAGCGTCCTGATACATACATCGGTTCCGTAGAACGGCAAACGGATAAGATGTGGGTATATAATTCAGAGAACGAGTCGATGGAATACCGTGACGTGTCATACGTTCCCGGCCTGTACAAGATCTTCGACGAGATTCTTGTCAATGCTGCCGACAACAAACAAAACGACAAGAATATGAGTGAGATCAGAGTAACAGTCGACCGGGAGAGTGGCGAGATCTCCATTAGGAACGATGGCAAGGGAATCCCAATTGAGATTCATAAAGTACGTTGCCTATGACAATTGTAGAATTACCTGCTGACTCGGCTAGGAACACGGCATATATGTACCAGAGATGATTTTTGGTCACCTTCTCACCTCGTCCAACTATGACGACGACCAACAAAAAGTCACGGGTGGACGCAACGGTTACGGAGCTAAGCTCTGTAACGTATTCAGTACCGAATTCACAGTCGAGACCGTCGATTCGAAACAGAAGAAGAAGTACAAGCAAACATGGACGGAGAACATGAGCAAGATGGGCAAAGCCAAGATTACAGACATCAAGGCGGACGATTACACCAAGGTCAGCTGGAAGGCCGACTACGCCAGGTTCGGCATGGAGGGCATCGACGACGATTTTGAAGCCATGGTCAAACGCAGAACCTACGATATGGCCGGTACGCTACGGGGCGTGAAGGTTTACCTCAACGGCGAGCGCATCAAGATCACATCGTTTGCCAAATACATGGAAATGTACACAAAGTCTATCTCGCGCGACCAGGGCAACAGCGAAGATGACAAGGAAAAGGATGTCATCATTACCGACAAGCTCGAACGCTGGGACATTGGTTTTGCCGTTTCAGATGGTGCCTTCAACCAGGTATCCTTTGTCAACTCTATTGCGACAACATCCGGTGGTACACATGTAAACCACATTGCCGACCAGATTGTTGAGAAACTCATGGCCATTGTCAATAAGAAGAACAAGGCCGCTGTCAAGCTCAAGCCTGCACAGATCAAGAACCATCTTTTTCTGTTTGTCAATTGTTCCATCGTGAACCCTGCCTTCACATCCCAGACAAAAGAGCAGCTTACTACCAAGCCCAGTCAGTTTGGCAGCAAGCCTGTCCTCAGCGACAAGTTCCTGAATGCCATTGCCAAGACCGATGTCATTCAGAACATCATGCACTTTGCTCAGCAAAAGGCTGACCAGATGATGAAGAAGACCGATGGCAACAAGCGTAACCGAATCAACAACGCAAAGTTGACAGATGCCAACAAGGCAGGCACCAAGGACGGACATCTTTGCACTCTCATCCTCACTGAAGGTGAGTCAGCTAGTGTCCTTGCGCTTGCTGGACGTGCTGTCGTCAACCAAGACTTGTTTGGTGTCTTCCCACTTCGTGGTAAGCTTCTCAATGTCCGCGACGCCACGGTCGATCAGATCATGAAGAATGCCGAGATTCAAAACATCAAGAAATTCATGGGTCTTCAGCACAAGAAGGAGTACACAGTGGCAGACATGAAAAGCTTGCGTTACGGTCATCTCATGATTATGACTGATCAGGATCACGACGGTAGTCATATCAAGGGTCTACTCATCAACTTTCTTCAGTGCCAATTTCCGAGCTTGCTCAAGATCCCAGGCTTCCTGCTGGAGTTCATCACGCCTATTGTCAAGGTCTGGAAGGGCGACCAAAAGAACCCACGCAGCATGAAGAGTTTCTTCTCTATGCCAGAATATGAGGAGTGGAAAGAACAACACGCTCATGAAAAGGGCTGGAATCACAAGTACTACAAGGGATTGGGTACCAGCGACATTCCTGATGCTCAGATTTACTTCAAGGATCTCGACACCCACATGAAGCGCTTTCAGGTCATGCGAGAAGAGGAGGAGAAGCTCATAGAATTGGCTTTCTCGAAGAAGAAGGCGGATGCTCGTAAAGACTGGCTACGCGACTTTGTACCAGGTCGGCATCTTGACCTGACCACTCCGGACATTTCATACGACGATTTCGTCAACAAGGAGTTGATTCTGTTTTCCATGGCTGACAACGTGCGATCTATCCCGTCTGTTATTGATGGCCTAAAGCCCGGTCAGCGCAAGGTAATGTACACTTGCTTTAGGCGTAACATCAAGAAGGATGTCAAGGTGGTTGAGCTTGCTGGTGCAGTCTCCGGATCTACCGACTATGCTCACGGAGAAGCTTCGATGCAGGGAACCATTGTCGGTCTCGCGCAGAATTTTGTTGGAACCAACAATATCAACTTCTTGGAGCCGAGTGGTAACTTTGGTTCTCGTCTCAAGGGTGGTGCCGACGCTGCCAGCGCCAGGTATATTTACACCCGTCTGACACCGTTTGCAAGACGTATCTTTCATCCCCACGACGATGCGTTATTGAAGTACGGCGAATCCGATGGCAACAAGATTGAACCGGAAATGTATGTGCCCATTCTGCCTACGATCCTCATCAATGGTTCAAGTGGTATCGGTACTGGCTGGAGTTCTGAAATTCCTAACTTTAACCCCATGGATATCATCGAGAACATCAGGCGCCGGATGCAACCAGGGGCTACCAAAGAAGACATGACTCCTATGGTTCCCTGGTACAAGGGCTTCACCGGAACGACTACTGTGCTCGGTCCTGACCGCTACCAGTTCACGGGTACTGTTCGACAGACTGGTGATAATGAGATTGAAATCACTGAGCTTCCTGTTCGCTACTGGACCCAGGACTTCAAGGAGAAACTTGAGGAGATTATCAAGGCGGAAAAGGGCCCCTCGTTTATCAAGGACTACATTGACTACAACACCCCAGATCGCGTCCACTTTGTCATCAAGATGGAGGACAAGTACATGGCGGCCGCTCTTGCTAAAGGCCTTGAGGAGATGTTCAAGCTATTCAAGCCTCAAGCCACCAGCAATCTTGTTGCATTCGATGCCCAAGGACGTATTCACAAGTACTCGACCGTCCTTGATATTATTGAGGAATTTTATCACATCCGTCTGCGGTACTACGAGAAGCGAAAACAGCATCAACTCGAAGTGATGGAAAAGGACCTCCTCAAGTTGACGAACCAAGCCAGATTCATTCAGATGATTATCGATGGCAAGCTTACGGTTTCCAAGAAGAAGAAGGCTGCCCTTGTCCAGGAACTCAAGAAACTTGGCTTTGCACCGATCCCCAAGATCGAAGATGCGAAGAATGCCGGCGAAGAGGAAGATGCCCAGGAGGATGAGGAGGACGAGGCTGAAGTCGAAGTGTCCGCCAACGACTACGACTATTTGCTTGGCGTAAGCACTCATACTTCTGAATAGTGTGTCAAATGCTAACAGGTTATAGATGCCCATTTGGTCTTTGACCCAAGAGCGCGTCGAAAAGGTCATGAAGCAGATGCGCGAGAGGCAGGCTGAGGTCGACACCCTTATCAAACTCTCACCCAAGGATATCTGGAATGTTGACCTTGACGCGTTCATGGAAGAATGGGACGTGCAGCAAGAAGAAGAGACCAAGCGCAAGAAGAAGATTGCTAGCATGACCCGCCGCGCTTCCCAGAAGCTTGGCATTGCTGGAGGCAAGGGAACCAAGGGAAAGAAGAAGAGAAAGATGGACGGCTCTGATTCAGACGCTTCTGACTCGGACTTTGGCCCAGCTAAGAAGAAGCCAAAGCCCAAGAAAGAGGGACTGCTCAGTTACCTTCAACAAGAACCTGTCAAGAAGCCATCAGCGGCAGAAGCTCTCAAGAGCAGTAGCGCGTTCGGCTCCACGGCACCGCAAAAGCAAGGTACGCTGCTTTCACACCTTGTGAAGAAGGAGGCGACGCCGCAGACCGATGGGGCATCGGATAGCAGACCAGGCACTGCAGATTCAAAGCCAGCACCTGCGAAGCGAGGTCGCCCTGCTGGCGCGAAGGCTATCAAGAAAGACCCGGTTCCTTCGGTTCCTTCAGATGACGAAGACTCCGATGTCTTTGCTGCAGTAGCTGCGGAAGCCGCCAAAGAGCCTGCCAAAGCTGCCCCTGCTCGGGCGGCTCGAGGCGCAACCAAACAAGCAGCCAAATACAACCTCGGTAGCGATTCTGACGATGATGACGAAGACCTCCTTGGCGACGTCAGCAGCATGGTCAAGACAATCGGATCTGGTACAAACGGCGTCCCAATGTTTAAGACGACGACTGTGGCCCGGCCAGGTAGCAACGGCAATCCTCGCTCTGGCAGTTCGGCTGGAGTCAAGAAGAATAGCATTGTCGATGTGGATGGTGATACTACCAACTACGAAGGTCTAATGCCTCAGTCTTCACCACAGCGCCCTGCTCCTCGAAATGTCAATGACACTATTATGAGTTCGGATGATGATGACTTCAATCTCAGTGTCAAGAAACCAGCTGCGACTAAGTTGACTGCTAGACCTGCACCGAAACCCAAGGCGGCTGCTGCCAAACCTATGCCAAAGCCGAAAGCCGTTGCAAAGAAGCCTGTCGCTCAGAGTCCAGCAGCGAAGGCTTACGCGAAGAAACATGGCAAGGAGGCAGAAACAGGCAAGACCGCATCCAAGAAGAAGAAGGCTGCCGATTCAGATGAAGACGAGGACATGGAGGACGCAGAAGATCTTGCCAACGACCTACTGTCAGACGAAGATGAAGACGAGCCAACTCGCAAGCCAGCTGCACGCGCACCTGCCGCTCGGCCTGGTCGCAGAGCTGCTGCTAAGCCGGCCAAGTACGTTGTCAGTGACGACGAGGCCGACTCGGACGATGCGTCTGAGCCTAGCTTCGATGACGACGATGACAGCGAGTAGACTGACTAGCTTGATGGAGGTCTCTGTGTACATGCGAGGGAGTGGTGGGTCGTTTGATACCCGGATTAGTCAATGGCGTTTTTTTTTCTGAGACCAGGGGGTGACATGCGGCTACGGATGTAGTGCTTCACACGGCGTTTGGTGTAGCTGCTTCATAATACGGGGTTTCCACGCAAGCGCATATATATATTACATTTCATTTTGCTATATACGCGTAGTTGAATTCATGCGCTTTTCCATATCTCACACACTTGTTTTTGAATAGTGGTCCGGTCCCATTGTGACAAAATGCAATAAGCGTGGGCACCCTAAAGGACATACCGGTTACAATGTGGCTTGAATGTGTTACCAACTACATATTTTCAGTCTCGGTATTAGAATAAAATATGTCATCGTGAAGACAAATTGTATATGTACTATGTCTGCAGAGAAAGTACAGGAAGTCCAGACCTTGACAGACGCATCTAGACTGCTCGCGTGTGCCTGCAACACAGAGCCAGCTCATTCCCGTACCCGCTCGTCCACTCTTCTCCACTTAACTCTCATAGTACCAGAAGAAGAAGAAAAAAACAAAAATGCCTTCTTTGCTCAGTGCCCTTGAGAGCCCCC